>NC_088927.1:64200000-64232500 GCF_038396675.1 Hydra vulgaris | reverse complement strand
TATTATTTAATAATATTGATTGTTTATTTTTTCAAAAACATTAAAGTTATTTTGTTTTTTTTAACAATATCTAAAACTTTTAAGTTATAAATATTGTTAATTTTGTTTTCAAGTTGGTAAAGTCAGTATTAACGTTTATTATTTACGTTTGAAATTAAAATTATAAAGAGCTCTAAGTTCAAACAAAAATGGCTACTCGGCGTTAGCAAACCTAGATGATCTGAAGTTTAGAAGTATTTTCATTTTTTGCAAAAAGCTGCAATGGGCAAAATGTGCCTCAACACGCACTATTACAAGACACTTAAAAATAAACACAAAATAGAGGTTCTCAAATGTAATAACAACAATAAAAATTAAATTATTAAAATAATAATTTCGTACATAAAAATGATATATTTATTAAACCCAGTTGTTTTAAGTCAAGGTGATCAGTTTGAGAACAAAATAAAAAAAAATAATTTTGATATTTTGCAAATTAATCTTATTCAAAAATTATTCCAGCTTAGAGATAAACTGATATTAATAAAAAAGCCAAAGATGGTAACGATATTAGAAATTATTGAGAATCAATAGTTGAGAAATTAAAAAATGTTTAGAAAATTTTTTTAACAATTTTTTTTTTAAATTGTTGTTACAACCCTTTTGCAATCATTTAACTTTGAAGCCTGACCTTGACAAACTTGGCCGCTACACAGAAAAACAAGTTGAATAATGTACTACCAGGAACATCGAAGCAGAGCACTTGCTTTGCAAGCAAGAAGGGTACAGTGCTCAAATTGTTTCTCAGGGTAGTAGTCTTTGTTTGTGTTTTAGATTTTGAGAATTAAATGAGGGTTGTAACTTCAAAAAAGTTACTGCTTTTTCTGGTAACATTATTATTAATTTTATTAACTTTTTTAAATTTGGTTAGATTACATAAGCAGTAAAATTTTAATAACAGTGTTTTACTTAATTAGCAAAATTTATTTTATCATTCAGGGTTGCCACCAAATCAGGGAAATCAGAGAATTCAGGGAAAGTCAGGGAAATTTAGATATGGTCAGGGGAAATCAGAAAAAAATGATTGATTTCATTAAAAGTCAGGAAAAAATGTTTTATAGTAAATAATATTTGTTTTTTAGTTAACTAATTAAATAATTATACAGCTCAAAAGATTGTTCCAATATATTATATTTGGTCATTATAAAAAAAATTAACTTTTATTCTGGTCATTTATTTACTGTATAATCTGTATAATTTATTTACTGTATAATACTGTATCATTTATTTACTGTATAAACCAAATAAAAAGTTTATGTAAAACATTTTAAGTAGGTTTGAGTGGAACCATTATTAATAATTTAAATGAATTTATCAAATGCTTTTTTGTGTAGAAATAGCTGCAACACCTGAAGACATTCAAAGTTCCTTTAAACCATATTATCATTTTCTTTTTTTAGAAGAAATAAAAATTTAAAATTTTTAATTGACATTTTATTTCAATGAAAAATGTTTGAGTGATCCATTATTTAAAAATTTGCTGGTAAATGGCACAGATAAAAAGTCAGTCAAATGCAAAACATGCCAAGTTCAATTTTAAAAATGGCCTGTTCAATTCAACTTATTAAATATAGATCAGAGAACTGTGACAAGTCACATGGAGGGGAAAAAACCTGTGCAGTCTATATCTAAAAACCAAGGAGTTCTTATAGTAAACCAATTTGATAAAACTTGTGCAGGTATATCTTGCATGCAGTACAAAACAATTTCTCATTGAACTTGTGTAATGAAAATGTTTTCTGATAACACAACTGTTAAATCTTATGAGTTGGGTAGAAAAAAACTTGGTTATTAATTTTAGGCTTGGGCATTGTTTACACATAGTTTAAAAAAATTTTTTAGGAAATCTTCTTTTTTATATCTTTTCATTTGATGAAAGCCTGAATAATTCTTTACAAAATTGTCAAATGGATTTAAGTATTAATTTTTGAAACAATGATCATGTTGAATACAAATACTTTGACTCTCAATTTTTGGGCTAGAATCTCTTCCACCCCCCTACCCCTGCAAAAAAATTACTTGTAAAAGTAGCCTGAGCAACTAGAAACTACTTAAACTTATTAAAATTAAGAGTTGCAACCTCCATGTAATCCATGGTGTTTTTAAAACTGGTTTTCAATCGAGGAAGGTAATAAAAGCAAACTTTGCAAACTTTTCCATGTTTTTCCTGCCAGAAGAGTTGATTATGTAACTGTCACTGAACTGAAGATAAATTAACTTTCACTAAATTGAATTTTTTATGGTTACATTGCTAGTTTATTGCAGAAAATGGTTTTGCTTCAGAACGTAACATTATGAAATTAAAGGAGAAAAGGTATGATCTCAAGATGTGATCAATATTATAAAAGGTTGTTGACTTATAGTTATTTAAATTCTTGAAGATGTTTAAATTAATCTTCTTTTCTTGAAGCAAATAGTTACATCAGTTCAAAGTAAATCTCATTTAGTTTTTAACTGCACGATATTGTCTGCAAAATTTAGATACTTATTTACTCATACTTCATAGTTCATGATGATAAATCTTTTGATGAAGCAATATTTTTTTGGTGCGCTGCTATTGCCTCTTTGATCAAGATTGATATTTTTTACTTTGGTTAAAATAAATTAATGGGTTTTCAAACATTACTTTTAGTTAATAAATAAGACCAATTTTTTAAAAGTGATAGTTAAAAAAATATATGTTAAAAATAATGCATGTATTTTACTAGTGTAATGCACTATTATCGTATCATCTTCAATTTCATTAAAAAAAATTATTTATATTATTAACATTCATTAAACTGTATTTAAAGCGAGTGTAGGGTTTTTGCACTACTCATTTAATTTAGGTACCAGTTTTCTTTAAATATATTTTACATATATTTATGTTTTATTATATATGTATATATTTTAAATATATTTTAAATAGTTTTTATTGTTTTGTTCACTTAAAAGTATTGAAAGGAAATTTTAGAATAAAGCTCTGTTAAGTTTAACAGAGAAATGCTAATATAACCTCAAGTTGATATGATGATATTAAAATATCTTTGAAAATTTTATTTAAGATTTATTTAACAATAGTAACTAGTTTATATATTAAAACTTTTAAATTTTAAGTTGAATGTGAATAAATTTAGGTGATGCTTCAAGTGCATTTGTGAGACCAGTACCAAATAAATTTTTGTCAGATGTTCAAACAGTCAATCAGATGACAATGAAAAAGCATTTTTATTTATCTGGTTTACAGCAGTGGTCACAAGAAGTGGGAAATAGTTTTACAAACCCTTTTATTACTACAAAATGGCTTCAAGTTGATGAAAAAGTTGGTGGCATTTTTGTTATTCCATCTATGGTTTCAATTGGCTTTTATAACTTCTTGTTGGTTATCACACAAGGAACAAACATGAATGTAACTCTCTCACTTCCAAAAAATAAAACTTTATTTTTTAATGCAGGTATTCAAAACATTATTTTAGGTTATAAATTAATCATTTTATCATCCATTAAGGTTTTCTTGATTGATTCTACTTCTATTGCTTCTTTTATTTAAATGTGCCAAAAATAACTCTTTTATAGTAATAATTTATTCATAAGGTATTTTACAAAGAAAGAGACAGGAAAAGTATAGATTTAAAACACTTTTTGCAAACAATAACTAGATATACACCATGTAGATTGGTGTTTTTTAATTTTATAATTATTTTTATTGGATTTATAATTTTTGACATATCTAAGTAAATTTTTTTCAGATGTTATTCATTCGACATATGGACTTGATATATCATTAATTTATACCTCCTCTGGACAAACATGCAGTCTTTCAAGAGGTTTTATTTTAAAGCAAGTTGTTTTAACATCTGGTTATTTCACAAAAGTTAAGTTAAAAGCTTCAGCGGTTGGATTCTTGGAAATTGCTGTAAGTTTTTTATTTTTAAATTTTTAGAAACTTTTTGTTTTGTCAATTTTGATTTTTATGATATTTGTATTAAACAATTATATATTCTTTTATTTTAATTTATTATTGCTAGTTAAGGTTCAATTGAAATATATATTATATATATATATATATATATATATATATATATATATATATATATATATATATATATATATATATATATATATATATATAACATATATATATATATAAATATATATATATATATGTATATATAAATATAAAATATAATTCAATTCTTTTTTACATATATTATTTTATTTACATTACTTATATTATTTTTATTTACTTTTTTACATATATTATTTTTACATATATTACATTTTTATATATGTATATGTATATATATATATATATATATATATATATATATATATATATATATATATATATATATATATATATATATATATATATATATATAATATAATATAATATAATATAATATAATTCAACTGAACCTTATTTTATATATATGTATATATATATATATATATATATATATATATATATATATATATATATATAAAGATATATATATATACACACACACACATTTATATAATTACTGTAAGAAAACATTGTAAAAAGTTTTTTCTAACGCCAAAGCCCACTATTCTCAGGTCATGAAATCTTGTATCTCATCTAAAAAATTAGGCTCTCATGACTTCCGGAGAATCTTTAATAGTATTAATAATAAAGGCAAATCTTTAATTCCACCTCTCTTGTATGGTTCAGACTTTGTCACCTCACTTAAAGACAAAGCTGAATTGTTTGTTAAAAACTTTTCATCAATGTCATCTCTTGAATCCACTAGTTGCGTTCTACCTTATATTGCCAACAATCACTCCAGCTTCTGTATCTAAAGTGATTTCCTGCTTAGACTCTTCTACAGCTACTGGCCCGGACAACATACCTGTTATTGTCTTGCAGAAGTGTTTTCCGGAGCTGTCGAATATACTCTCAAAACTATTTAACAAGTGTTTATCAGAGTCTTTCCAGCTTGCTAAAAGGCGGCATCTGTTATCCCTATTTTTAAAAATTCTGAAGAATGATCTGATTTGTCTAACAACCGTCTCATCAGTCTTCTTCCTATCATAAGCAAGGTTTTTGAATCTCAAATTAACAAACACTTAATTTCTCATCTTGAATCTAATAACTTACTTTCTGACATTCAATATGGATTTTGATTTTCTTGTTCAACAGCTGATTTGCTAACAGTAATAATTGATAGATTTTATCGTGCATTAGATAAAAGTGGAGAGGTTAAGGCCATCGCTCTTGACATTTCAAAGGCTTTTGATAAAGTTTGTCATGCTGGTCTTCTCCATAAGCTTTCTTCTTATGGTGCATCTCGCAACATCTTTAAGATTATTGAATCCTTCCTTTCCAATCATAGTATAAAAGTTGTCCTCGATGGACAGCACTCTTCTTCTTATTCTGTAACTTCAAGGGTTCCTCAAGGTTCTATCCTTGGCCCTATACTATATACTATATAATATGGCCCTATTTTTAATTTACATTAATGATCTTCCAGATATTCTCTCATCTAAGGTGGCATTGTTTGCTGACATTACTACCATTTATTCTTGTAGTGATAAGGAACCAACACTCTCTGATTGCTTGGAGGGGACATTTGAGCTTGAAAAGGATCTCACTTCTGGCACAGCATGGGGCTCACAGTGGCTGGTGAACTTCAATACAGATGAAACTCAATTTTTTTTTAGTCAATTATTATCGCAATAATTTAGATCTTCCAATATTTATGAATGGTGATGTACTCGATGAGTCATCTACTCTTCATCTTCTAGGATTAACTCTTACTTCCAATCTTTCTTGGAAACCATATATTAAATCTGTTGCAAAATTAGCATCTGCTAAGGTTGCATCTCTTTATTGAGCTCGACACTTTCTTACTTCGGATTCTATTCTATATCTCTATAAATCTCAAATCCAGCCTTGTATGGAAGACTGTTGCCAAGTCTGGGGTGGATCTTCTAATGATGTACTTTCTCTTTTAGACAAGGTGCAAAAATGCATTGTAAACATACTTGGACTTGCTCTTGCAGCCAACCTCCAACCATTATCACATTGTCGTAATGTTGCTTCTCTTTCTCTTTTCTACAAACACTATAATGGGCATTGCTCTAAAGAGCTAGTGTCTCTTGTGCCATTTACTAAAATTCATTCTCGTGTTACTTGTCATTCAATTAAGTGTCATCCTTTTTCTGTGACTGTTCCTAAGTGCTCCAAAATCGCTTATTCGTTTAGTTTTTTTCCTTGAACATCATTTTTTTGGAATTTGCTTCCTTCATCTTGCTTTCCTGATAATATAATTTTCGATCCTTTAAGTCGTCTGTCAATCATTATCTTGCTCTACAATCTTCATCTTTTCTCTTCCAGTAACTGCCAACTTTAATTAGTCGTTGCTTGCAGCCTTGTTGGAAGCGAAGTTGTTTAAAAAAAAAATGTGCATGTTTATGTATATATATATATATATATATATAAATATATATATATATATATATATATATATATATATATATATATATATATATATATATATATATATATATATGTATTATACATAATCATATATGTAAAATTATATTTAAAATAAGGTTCAATTAAATAAATATTTGATATTAGAACTTAGCTTGACTTAGCGTTACTCAATCAAGTATTAGTCAATTTTTGGAAAAAACAAAGAATATAGCTTTTACTGATGATGCCAATATAAAAGAGTCAGTCGGAGATTTTGTACATATGCATGTGACTGAGTGTTTGGTTTTGGGCCAGCAGTATTTCTATATGAAAGCTATTACATGTCCTTGTATCATTATTTTTTACTTCACAAAATAACTGCACAAAATACCTTGAGTAAAGTTTAACTAAAATGTTTAAAATGATTTAAAATTTTACCTTTGCTGAGATTTAGTGTTTAAGTTTTTTAAAAGATGTAAAGCCTTTACTCATAACTGCTAAAATCAACAAAATGTTGACTATGTAGGAAGATTAGTTGTGTAACTTAAGTTTGCTAAAAATTTAGCTGTTGCTCTTCATGAATTCTAAAGGTAAGTTCTAAAGGAAGTTGCAGTTATTAGGAACAAGCTAAAGTAATTTAACCAATCGCTTTGCAACAAATTTTATTAAATTGTATAAAAAAATGACATTGACATGAAACCACTGTATCTAATATCAGGTAACATATTAAATGCATTTCCACCTCCAGCTAACATATTAGGTACATTTACCATATAAAAAACTTTTATATGTGCTTACCAAAATCTTTAGCAACAATTTAGAAGATAATGCAGCTAATATGTTACCTAGTGGTAGAAATGCGGCTATTATTTTACCACTGGGTAACATAATAGCTGCATTTCTACCACTAGGTATCATATTAGCTGCATTATCTTCTAAATTGTTGCTAAAGATTTTGTTAAGCACATATAAAAGTTTTTTTTTTCTTTCTGAAAAACACATAACTCTGAATATTGCTCTTTTTGTTGAAAAATTATTACTGAAAAACTAAGCTGTCAAGCTTAGTAATTTATTTTTGAGTATATGCTGTCTAAATGTCCATTTCAATAAAAATATTTTTTTTTGAGTATATGCTGTCTAAATGTCCATTTCAATAAAAATATTTTTTTTTTGAGTATATGCTGTCTAAATGTCCATTTCAATAAAAATATTTTTGGCAGTAAACACATCACTAAAAAGTGATATCATATATTTTTGGAAGTTAAAAGGGTTTTTAATTAATTAGACACGTATTTATATATAAATTATGTCAGTATTTTTTACAATTGTGTATGGCTGAATGATTAAACCTATCAATATCGTTTTGGAGATCGTCTTTATATGTTTTTACTTTATTTCTTTAACTTTAACTATCTTACCAACATTTATATATACATTTATATTAAAACAAAATGCTTTATTTAACTGTAACATGATTTATGTGTAACCGAGTGTTTACAACTTGTGTTTAATAGTTTTTAAAGATGTTTATAAAGTAAATTAAAACTTATTATTAAAACTTTCAAATAATATAATTTTGATAAAATAAATTTGTTTAACAATATCATTTTAACATTTCTTAGTATTATTTTATAGTACAAATAATTTGTTACTATAAACATCTTCTAAATAATAACTTCATAAATAATATAATGTTGATAAAATAATTTTCTGTAAACCAATTATAAACATTTCTTAAAAGTTTTTTGTATAGTAAATAGAATTTGTTACAATAAGCAACTTACAAAACAGTTTTTATATTTAATAAGCAATTTTAGCTTTATTAATTATATAATTGTTTATATATTTAATTAGCAATTTTAATTTTTTTCTATTACTAAGCTTCTTTTTTTTTAGATTTTGCGACCGATATGCACTGATTCTACCATTTTTTGTTCCTTTACCATGCAATGTGCAAAAGATTGTTTTTTAACGAATTTATTAGAAGATGAAATTGTTGTGCTGAATCCGTCTATAATTACAGCAATTGTTGTAACAAGTAAGTTGAAGTTAAAGCAACTTTTTTGTATATTAAATTTTATTTTCATATAAAATATTATGCTACTTTTTCATTAAACTTAAAACTACATTTTTACTTATTATTATTTGTTCAAGATAAACAACATTCTTCATCATATCTAGTAACTGCAGGTGTACCACAAGGTTTCATCCTAGAGGTCTCACTTTTCTTTTTTCTATGTAAACAATCTTTCTGATAACTTTTCAACTAAAGTGGCTTTTTTATCTGATGATGTAACTTTATGGTGTTCCAATCTTCTTTAAGCATACATGTCTTCTTGATGTCTAGTGTCATGACTAAAGAAGTACAACATGTCTAATTGGATCATCTTTTATTTCTTTTACTTATAATGATTTCATTCTAAATTTGCCTCTCTTTTTTTTGCTCAGCATTTTCTTACATTAGCCTACCTATTCGCTCAGCATTTTCTTACCTATTCTTTGCCTTTATAAATGTTTTATTTCTCTTAGTATATATAAAGTTGTTATAACTGAGTGTAACTTTTATAGTAATCTAAACTTTTTTGCAAAATCAAAAAAAGTTTGTAAAGTTTAAATAAAAATGTTTGCTTGAATCAAGAAACCTTCAAAGTTGAGCAACCAAAATGGTAATTGTTGGTTTACCACAAACCAATGAAAATGAAAATAATAACTTTCAAAAATTTTATGGAGCATGTGGCCTTAAAAAAGTTGAAATCAGCCATATTTGTTGTATCAACTAAAGTAAAAAATACTATATCCATTTCAAATATAGTCTTTATTTCCTTTAAAAAGTAATCCCCCTAAAAGAGATCATGCAACTGTACCACACAAGTGTAATCACTATGACGAATTATATAACTGAAGCATTATTTTTTGATAAAACATTTTGAAATATTTTCAAGTGGCGAAATGTGTTGTATCAATATCATTAAGTTCCATGAGCAACACATATATGTATTCAAATCACCAGCATCAGGCCTTTCAAACTATTGAAACAATAAAAAAAGAAATCTCAAAGATGTTGGTCAAATTTCTGCATTGTGCTAAATGTCCTTGCTCTAACCATGCATTGAAAACTAAAAAGTATCAATCTAAGTTGTTTCCAGCAAACATCTCTCCAAATATCACTTTAGATCACTTTTGTTTCTGGACGAACAACTCATGTTCTTTAAATAAAGTTAATTGTAAATTACTTTACAAATTACTTTTTAAGAAATGTTAGCCCAAGAAAAACATGCCTGTGTCAGTACAATGAATTAAACATAAATCTCCCTGTAGTCAAAACAACTGAGATTCCTGTATGAGTGAAAATTCACTGGTTTTCATTGTTCTCACCCACATATCCTAAAAAACTGTGTCTATCCTTTTGTGCTACCAAAAAATTGTTCATTAATAAAGTAGACTAATGTCTATACTAAAGACTATGTAGCCACATATATTCTTAGCAGAGACATGATTCAATCATTCATCAGACACTATAATAAATAGTTATGTGCTTCACAGGGTTAATCAGGAGAGGAGAGGTGGAAAGAGAGGAGAGGTTTGACATGTAATCCATTATAACGAAGAATCTATTTTAATTGGATGAATTAATTTTTCACATGACTATGAGGACAAAGCACTTGACCAAACAGTTAACTCAATTAAATCTGCAAGAGACTCAATAAAAAGTCAATCCTCACCAAATGAAAACTACGACTGTTTATTGAAAAATACAAAGAGCCTGTCAAACATTATATTCCAAGGACAACAGTACTTTTTGTTGCTAAATGAGAAATATTGGCCATGCAAGAAGTAATTAATGCAATTCAAAGAAACGGATCTTGTAGGCTAAATATATTGCAGCATGAAGAAATCATATATAAAATTACAACAAGCACACAAGATAAACATTTAAAAAGTTGTGAAATTAGAAGTAACAAGTACAAGCATAATTTAATAAAAATAGATAATTTATTTATCAAATAAATTTACAAAACCTTAAGCAGTTAAATTCAGAATGTCTTTACTAAAGATCTAACTGGTACATTCGAAACTTTAGCTCAAGAACAAACTGTCTCTGTCAGTTTGATGTATCAAACATAAAACTACCTGTGTTCAAAAACAACTGACATTCCTGGACAAGTGAAAATTCACTGGTTATGATGGTTCTCACTCACATATTCTAAAAAACTTTCTATGCTTTTGTGCTATCACAAAATTATATGAATATATATATATACATATATATATATACATATATATATGTATATACATGTATATATAGATATGCATAAATATATATATATATATATATATATATATATATATATATATATATATATATATATATATACACATATATATATATGTATATATATATATATATGTATATACATGTATATATAGATATGCATAAATATATATATATATATATATATATATATATATATATATATATATATATATATATATATATATACACATGTATATATATATATATATATATATATATATATATATATACACACACATAATTGCACTATATAATTTAAATTAGTATAAACTTTTGCACTAAAACTGCTTGCTAAATAAATATTTACTTATGAAAAAGTTATTGAAATACTGCTGTTTCTAAAAATAAACAGTTTTACTATTGTCTGCAAAAAAAGTCAGCTACTGTTTGTTGATAAACTTAGTTGTTAAACTGCTTCTCCTTTTAATAAATTTCTTAAATGCCTAAAAAACCAATGTGCATATATTTAATGAAGTAGAAAAAAAACTATCATGTGATCACTATCAAATTGACTTTTACTACTATTAAATTATTTTTAGAGTTTTATGTATCATGCTTGCATTATATATAAATATAAATTTATTAAAAATATTCTGTTAAATGTTTTAAACTATTATTTATTAACAAATACTATATTTATTATTAATACTATGTTGATATATTGTTACAATAATATATTGTTACAAATTTAAAATAAATATTCTAAATAAAGTAGGTAAGCATGGTAAGCAAATTTAAGCATGCAATGCATGAGCATTACCATGAAAAGCATTGCATGAGCATTACCATGCCATGCATGGTAAGCAAATTCAAGCAAGCAAGGTAAGCAAATTTAAGCAAATTTAAGGTTAGCAAATTTATGCTTGTTTATCTAGCAAAACTAAAATATTATTTTCAGGATTTTTATTCTTGTTAAACGATACTGGAATTATTGAGATACCAATTCAGAATAAAAATAATGAAATTCAAGAAAATGACATGATATGGATAGGTGGAAATGCTAGTTTATTTTGTAATGGAGCTATTAATGAAAAAGTACAAGTAGCAGAGACTGGAAAAACAATGATGTTCTCTACTAATTGCATTACTAACAATGATTTCTTTATATCACTTTTAATATCGAATTCATTTGAGTACTTTATTCCAACACAATCAAACACAACTAGTTTGTTTAGTTTTAGAGTAGATGCTTCTAATCAAGTTCCATCTTTTCAACAGCTGAATTATTCATTTGCGTTTCAGGTTTATTAAATTTTGTTTACTTATTTTAGTAAATGTTGGAGTATGCAATAAAATATTTTGTTTTTATTTGCAAAAATGTTTTGATAATATATATATTTTTTTAGTTGTATTTTTGTTGATTTTTTTACTTTATTGATGAATTTAAATTTTATCAATAGAGATACCTTATTGATGAATTTAAACTTTTTAACAAAAAACTTTTGAACATAAAGGAAGAAAAACTTCAAAACTCAATATGACTACTAAAGTCTTTAAAGAAATAATTGAATCTTCAAAAAGCTTAAGTAACTAATTCCCTAATAACACAGATTTAGTTACATATTATTAAGGGAGGATGTGAAATTATTCAAGGACTAAGAAAACTAAAGCTTGAAGAAATATTTAGAATATAAATATAAATTATAAGCATTTAACTTTTAGTGTTACATTTTAGTTTTAATAAAACAATAAACTACTTATAAATTAAAAAAAAAAATACAGGTTCCTGTTTCTGGTTTGCGGTTTGCTCAACAGTTGCCAGTATCAAAGTTTGTGGCAGGGTACAAGCCTAATACATTGGTAACTTTGAAAGCTGAAATAGACAGTGGATCAGATGTTACATACGCATTTAGTATTCCTAAAATTAATTATTTTAGAAACGCATCTAATGAAAATCAATTTAGTCATGCTTTCACTAATCTAGGCAAGATATTTTTTCCAATAATTTTTTTAATAATTAAAATTATCATTAAAAATTAATTTTTAAAAGGTTTTACAGTTTAACTAGCAACTGACTACAAACATTTGACACTTGTAATTTTTTTAGGTGTTAACATTGTGTTTTTAGGTGTTTACACTGTGTTTTTGACAGCTGCCAATACACTTAATTCAATAAATACTTCAATTGATATTTCTATATTATCAGAAATAAGTAGAATATATTTGTATGTTGAAAAAAATCAGCTACAAGATAGGGAATTTAATGCAACTATACAAATATTTAATGGAAGTAATGTGGAGTTGACAGTTGATTTTGGTGATTCATCACCAGTTATAAATATTACAAGTATTGATGCGACTCGGGTTAATGGTTTTATTTACACTGTTGCACATAAGTATTTTTTTTTTCACTTTTAATTGAATTATATAAGTTTATAGATGTTTCTCATAAAAATTTATAAATTATTACTAATAAACTTTGTTTCTTTTTTTTTATTTTTATTTTATTATTTTTGATGCCTTGTCCGACTATCAATAATAAAAGTGATACAATAATTTTTATAAATTTATTGTAATCATTTTTATTAAAGTAATGAAAATAATGATTTTAACTTGAGATGAGAACATTATGTCTTATTTTTTAATTAATTTTTAATATTTAATTTTTCAATTTTTGATTTACAATTTATATTGTCGTTTTATTATTTTAATTGAATAATTAGTTTTATATAATCAAAGACAAAATGTTAAAAATGCTTCTTGGGTGTGGTTAAGAAATAGTTTCAGTTACAAATTAACAATAACGTAATGTTTTTAACTTTAAAATTTGCCTAATCTTTAAACAATTTTAATATTTTTCAATAAAATAGTTTTAACATTAACAAAATTATATGTACTTTGACTTAAAATTGTGCATGTAAAATGCATAAATTATTTTACTTTAAAACACGGGCTGCAATATTGTAAAATGCATAAAGTATGTTTCTTTAAAATGCCGGCTGTAATAATGTAAAAATTGATTTGCAATTAATTAAACTTTTAAATTTTATAAATGGATATTTACAATGTAGTTGTAAGTTAACATTTGAAGATTTATTATAATTTTTATTAAATTTAGATATTCTGTATGCAATAACTTTACCATCAATGCTAGTGCCAGATATATTTTTGCAAACACAATTGGAATTTTAAACACTGCAATTTTTTTTAATTCTACAGACTTAACTGTTTTTTGCCCATTGTCTAGATTGAATGTTATAACAACTCCAAATGTTTCACTAAATGGGTATGTGTATTTACATCTTAGCAAAAGTTTAATTTTGAATATAAATCAAAATTCAGGATCATTTATTTTATACAAAGTTGTTTGGGGAGATAGTACTTATGAGATTAAAAATCAAACAATGAATTGGAATCCTGTTTTATTTCAAGTAGAACATATGTATTATAAAGAAGGTAAATACACTGTTAATGTTACATCTTATAACTTATTGCAGACTTCATACACCTTGATTAAGGTAGAAGTGAGGTACTGTTCAGCACCTGAAGTTAGTTTTTTTTATGGAACTATTTCCAGTCCAGTGAACATTATTCGAAGTGTTGGGGCAAATATTACAGCAGTTGTTGAAAATATTAGCAAAGTGTGTCCACTTGAAAATTACAGTTTTGAATGGAATCTTGCAGGTGCTATTTCAACCTCTACAGTTACTTTTGGTTTTTTATCTCCACAAAAAGTTACTTACACAATTGCAAAAAATTCACTTGATATAGGTTTGTATAAACTATCATTACAGTATAACTATGGAGATGTTTCAAATGTTTATGCTGCATACTTAAATGTTACATTTTCGCCACTTTATATGGAAATTGATAATGGATTTTTTGTTTCTATAAAATATAGAAAGAATAATAGATATGGTATTTCCTACCAAAACTTTACGATAAGTGCTAAGTCAAGTTTTGATCCAGATGATCCTATTGCAGGAATAATAAATATCACTTTTAATTGGAAATGTAAAGTTGCTTCAAATTTCTCAGCTGCTCAAAAAGTTATGGAAAGGTATAAAACTTTGAACTTGAATTTTTCTAGTGACACATGCTTTAATCAAAATTGGATTAGCATTTCTTCCTTTACTTCTGAGGTTACTTTTAGTACACAACAGTTTTTAGAAGGTATAAGTTATCATATTGAAGTTTGTGGGACAAAGTATGCAGGAAATAACTTAGATTCAATGCATGTAAATAAATCAGGGTGTTTTAGCCAACAACTTGAAGTTATTTCCGGTGACCTTCCAACTATTTTTGCAAGGTAAGCTTCAACATTCTATTTTTTCTATAGTTTGTTATTTTTTTATTTGTTCTTTGAGCTTAGTTTATATGTTTCAGTTATTTGATTTTTTATTCAGTATACTAAGTATTAAAATTAGTTCCGTCATCTAATTCCGCCAACCAAAACTCATTCTCCCTTAACTTTTATTCAGCAAATCTCATTATTTTACTGTATCTGTCCCTGCATGATCTAAAAGCTTTTTTTGGAGCATGCAAGTCTAGTTTCTTTACTTCAATGCAGTTCAACCCTTTGAAACTCTTTCCCATCTTCATGTTTTCCTGACTCATTCAACCTAAAACTTTTCAAGTCTTCTGTCAACCATTTCCTGGCTCTTTAACTCTATTCTTTGTTTTCTAGCAACTCTTAATACTTTGTAGTGGTTGCTTCCAGCCTTGTTGGGAGTGAATCAAAATTAATAAGAAATATTTTTTTAATTAATTTTTTTAAAATAATTCCAAGTATTTTTAAAAAAATGTTAACAACTATTTAACACTGCTATTGAAACAAGTTTCAAATAAGGTAAAAATAAAAATTAACTGAAATTTTTTTAATTTAATTAAATATAAAACAATTAGGTTTTTTGATTGTTAAGGAGCAAAAAACTTAAAGAGGTGAATTGTGTGAATTCAAAAAGTATGAATAGAAAGTGTCGAGGTTTGAAAATAAAAAATATTTTAACATCTAGAAAAAATCTTAACGCATCCAATGAGTATGCATTATAAAAAAGGATAGCATTAACTGTAATAGTATTTTTTAGGAAAACCATCTTTTGTTTGTTTTGTTGAAACTCTGTATATCATTGGTTATAATGAGTTTTAAATAAATTCATAGAATCTTGCACTTATTTGAAACAAAAACAGACATCATTAGAAGTGTGTCATTTTTTTCAAGACAATAAGACCAACTGACAGTAAGAGGTTAGAAAATAACTTTAAAAAAACAACTTTTTGCATTGTAGAGAGGTCGTTAGCTTATATTTTTTAGCAATAGACATAATATTGTTGGTCTTATTGTTAGTAATGTTGGTAATATCTTACAAACCTTGTAAATCTTGATTTGAAAAATGTTTGTTTTTGTATCCAACAAACATTTTTGTATCCAACAACCCTTCACTTCTTTATAAATTATTTATAATTTATAAAAGTTTATAAAACTTTTTAAGCTCAAAATTATTATAAAATATTATTTTTGTTCATCCATTTTTTGGATATAAGAGGTTTTTAAGATATCTTAGATTTCGAAAAAAAAAAAAATTTTGTTTATAAAATTGACAAAAAAAAAAAAAAGACTTGAATTAAAGTTGTCTATTTCCATTTTTCATTTCCTGTTGATATGTAGTATGTTATGTTGGTACTGCAGTGTATGTTGAGACTAATAAAAATACATAACAGTTAATTTTATTTCAAAAAAACTTCAAAAACAACAACATCAACAACAATATCAGCAATAATAAAAACAATAACAACGACAACAACCAAATCACTAAATAACATTAATAACAATAATATTTAACAATCATTAAATAACATTCAAATTTACCAAATCATTAAATAACATTCAAATTTAACATTTAATACTTATCTCGATCACTATTCTTATGAGTTGTCATATGATTTATTATCCTATTATTGAAATTTACTCTTGTAAATGATAAAATTTACACTTGTAAATGAAAAATTTACACTTGTAAATGAAAAATTTACACTTGTAAATGATAATTATTTTGAGAAGTGGAGTGAAGCTGGTCAAGGAAATAAATCTTATATATAATATGCATACCTAATGAGTGTTTATAAGTGAAAAATAATTAAAATTAAAACTTTAAATGACTTAAAACAAAAGTTAGAAATAAAAAATTTTAAGTTGAAAAATTTCAATAAAAAATTTCTTTATTAACTATATTACTATCCAGTCTCCAAGAAAAGGGAAGGGGGATGTTTATACATTTTTGGAAAATTTTCCCACCCACCCCAAGCTTTTTAAGACTCCCTCTTCCCCATTTATTAATTTTTAATTGTTGTCAGCAAAAAATGTATACCTCGAAATAAAAAAATAAAAAATCAGTGAAAATTGGCCTTAAAAATTAGAAAATAATTCTTTCAGTCACCAATAAAAACAAAAACCTTCAGTGTAAACGGCTTTAAAAATCGCTGACCTGGTAAATCTCAATTCACCACATTAAATCCTATTAAAGTTATGCTAAAACAGCTGTTCGAAAACGTACATTTGACCACAAGCCACACTAGAATTTAATAGTTTTAAGCGTATATTGTAAAAAAATATTAGTTTGGATTTATGAATAAAACTTTTTTATAAAAAATGCTTACATTGTATCATAAAAAAATTCCACTCCCCCTTTTATTAACCCCCTCCCCCCGTTTATTAGATCTATCCCACTCCCCCTTTTATTATCCCCCTCCCTCCTTGTATTAAGGACTCAAAAGTAAGAGCATTAACAAAAACTTTTTTCTTTGAAAGCGAGACATTTATGTAACAGGCATTTATGTTATTTATTAACTGAATTACTTTACTATTTATTAACCGCCATGTCTTTAATTATATTAATATTTATTATTATTAATATATTTGCATTAATTAGTTAATTAATAAAAAACATTCTAAAATAAAAACCAACTCCAATAGGAATTGAACCTGGAGCTCAGGTACCACAATCAAATTTATTAACCACTACACCCTACAATATTGTATCTTGAAAAGTTAATAAAGTTTAAATAAAATGAATTTGTTTTGACGCATGATACTTTTAAAACAATTAACAGGCTTTTAAATAAAATAACTTCCGAATGATTAATACTTAAGCATTGTTAGCGTTACACTTTCAGGGAATCAGGGAATCAGTGACCTGGGTAAATATATATTAGATAATATTATATTGTCTTCCTATACTTTTATATATTATAACTTTTTTCTTAAATATTTAATAAGATATTTTTTAGTATAATAATCATTTTCTCAGCTTTAATAGTCACAATGAGGGATTAGGTTTTGAATTTAAGACCACTAGAGTTGTCGATGCCAAGATTTTTTTAGAGGATGTCGTAGTTCAATTGCTTTGTTGATTGTATTTAGTCATAGAGTGTTCTTAAAGTTGATCATTTGGTTAAAGTCCATGGCTTTGCATTTCTTGATAATTAGTGGCATTAGTTAAGTTTATGCTCACTGGGTTTAGTTGTTTTAGTCAAGTTTGATTGCATTAGTCAACTGGATTTAGTTATGTTAGTCAAGTTTGGGTTCATTGAAACTTGCTTGTGCTGTGAACTTTGGTATTATAAATTTTCCAAAAGATTTCATTACTGATATGCAAGGAAAGATCTTTTATGAAAATAAAATAACTTCCCTTACACAGAACCTTGTGGAACTCTACTGGTGGCTCGCTCCCATACAGAAGTGTCACCCAGTATGATCCATTGGGTTCTGTTGAAGAGAAAAGTTTTAATCCAGTTGAAAAGGTTTCTTTTAATGCAATAGACCTCCAGTTTTAGGAGAAGTCTTTTATAAAGGACCTTATTGAAGGTTTTGGCAAAGTAAAAGAAGGATCCATAGTCTATGCAATTTAAAGATATACTGTGGGTCAAAAAGTCTATCCTTTCTAAAATGTTTTTGACACTTGATTTTTTATTTAAAAAACCATGTTGGCATTCTAAGAAAAAGTTTCTTTGAAGTTAGGTACTGCATTACCTTGGCTTTAACTATTATCTCTGTTTTTCTACAAGGGACAGATTTGAATGAGGTTGATCTGTAGTTAGAGGAGTCAATTTTAGATCTGCTGTTAAAGATAGTAAGGATTGCTGAGTGCAATTTATTTCAAAGTTTTTATTTACACTCGTAATAAAAACTGTACTAAAAGTTTCACCAAACAAAAAAGTTTGTTTAAATAAAATAAAATAGATATAAATATTTTAAGATATTAAATAAAAAACAATTAAATTGTTTTTTTCACCAGATTGTTTTTTAAAAGTGGTGTGAAGGATAGCAAAAATTTTATATATGAATTGTTATTTTTCAAAGTTCTTTAAAAACTTATAAAAAAAATTTTTTAAAGAACTTTGAAAGTTTTATTTTTTCTAATTTTTTTTTACTCTAGATTATTGATAAAATATTTGTTCTTCAGATTATTCTTTGATATATGGTATTCTAAGATATATCTTTGGTATATATTTAAAAAAAAAAAAAATTTATTAGTCAAGTATATATTTTAAAAGTAATGTTATAATAACTTTGCATTTTTGTATTTAATAGGTGCATGTCAAACTGCGATTCAAAACTTAATTTTATGGAGCCAGTAATTTATTCATATGTATGTGAAGATTGTGGTTCTCAAAAGTATGTTATTCAATTTATTTAATAAAATGAAAAATTAATTTATATGTTAAATCATGACATTTATGCTGTTAATCTTTCAGGCTAATAGCAGAATGGAGGATAACAGATGATACAGGAAATGTTCCTTCAGAAGTTATGTCTAAAGGTGCTACATTAACTGGTTTCTTGACTCCTAGCCTTGTAATTAATAAAGACATTCTGCTTGAATCAAAAAACTACACATTTACATTAAATGTTGGTTTTGCTGATTCATTAAAACACATTGCATTTAAATTTACAAAAGCTACATGCTCTCGTCCATCTTCAGGGATTTGTTACATTTAGTGAGTATCAATCTATCCTTATGAGTTTTTTCCTTTGAAAACATTTTTTTTTCAATTTGTTTAACTAATTTCCAAAATATATATATATTTGTATGTAAAAATATGTATACATTATATACATTTATATATATATATATATATATATATATATATATATATATATATATATATATATATATATATATATACATTCAATAATTAGTAAAAAATAAAAATCACAATATAACAGGTGCAAAAGTTATCGGACAAATCTGAATTTAATTATTTGAGCATAATAGTTTCTTTTTGTGGTTTTATATTTTATAGAACAATTATGCTTAGGCATAAATGTTCTATAGAATATAAACTTTGTTATGTGAAACACAATTATTTAAAATGAGGTTAAATGCAGCTGAACAATTTGAAACACAATTATTTAAAGTGAGGTTAAATGCAGCTGAACTTCTTTTTGAAAGCGACTCAGAATGTTTTCTGTACATCTCAAAAACCGTACTTATGATAAGAAGAAGACTAATAGGACAGTACTTAAATGAGTCAGATTGCTCACCAGAGTTTTTGAAATTAGATTATCAGAGTTTTTGAAAATAGGTCCAACCTCCACGAAAATACTCATTACAGTTTATACTTTATTAAGTCTGATGATGGAACTGACTCAAATCCTGTTATTGAGTTGCTTTATTTTTTAGAGCAAAAAAAAGGAAGAAAATTTTTACATGACTTCAAGAAAGACAAAGTATTTTGTTCCACCTGCATCAAACCTACCCATATTAGAATGCCTTTACCTTGTCATTCAAGAAAAAAAGACTTGTATGAAACATTTATTTCAAATGGATTTTTTAATTGGAAGAAAATTTTACAAGTTGTTGCCTCTCACTAACAATCTGAGCTTATTAGGGTATCTGTTAGTATGATTGCCTTAGCATCATCAGGACCGATCATTATCCGGCAACTAAATCACCATCAATTTAATAAAATGATGGATAATTGTATGGCTTTATCTAAAATATTTACAACTCTACTTTATTTGGTAGTTGCTTATTTCCTTTGAGAAAAATTTAGATTAATTATCAATCATAATATTATTTAGTCTACTGGATTACTAAATTTTTCTTCTCAATATGATAGTAATTTTAAGAATATTTTCAATATGATAAAGTTTTTAAGAATGGCCTTGCCATTCTTAAAAAGGATAAAAATAGTTCAAACTTTCATATGCTACGAAAACTACAAGCAGACAGTTCTCTGGAATTAAAGAAATGGTTGAAATTGTGCTCAAAAGTAAAAGTAGCTCTCACCTGAAATTGAAAAGGAGACAACACTTTGCTTATGCTTTGTAAGCTACAGGAAAGTATAAGGGATTCACAATTCTACATTTTGATGGCCAAGGAAACAGCAGATATGTTTTCAAAAGAACAAATTTTGATTTGCATTTGGCATGTTAATGAAAAATTTAAAATTGAGGAGCTTTTATGGAATTTATCCAAACTGACAAACATTAAGAGCGCCACTTTATTGAACTGTTTGAAGGATGTTTTGTGTCGACTTATCCTGTTAATATAGAATTGTTGGGGCCAATATTTTGATGAATTGTCTAACATATCTGGAAATATTCATGGATTTTTATTTGTTTTACGCTCATATTATCAACTTGGTAGCACAAGAATCTTTTAAAAATATAATGGAATATAATGAATATAACCCAATCGTTTGTCCATAAGTCTCCAAAACACGTGACATGTTTCAATAAATTTTGTATGGTAAAGGATGTAAAAGTTTGATAGTCACTGCAGTCATTTTGCCCCACTCAATGAATCCTAAGAAAACCATTCATTATATTTATTATCAGTAACTTATCTCAATATTTATTCATTGTCAACTGATTTGAGGATTTTGTAAATCATTCTGAAAACACAGCTAAGGAGGGGGGTGGTTACACAAAAATATACAAATGTCTACAATGGGGTGTGTTTAAGTCAGTAAGTACGTATGTTGTTTGATTTTTTCTTGTTCTTTTTTACTCTTTTAAAAATTTATTTTATTGTAAACTCATGAGTTTATAATAAAAATCTTTTTTTTTCATCATAAACTCTTAAAGTTCAATACTTTTTAACAAAAGCATTGAACTTTATGAGTTTAAAAAATCAATATTATGGTGTAACAAAGTAATATCAAATTAACTAAAAGTTTTTTTTGTTTTCAATGCTTTAAAAATTTTTTTTGTTGGAAAATAGGGGAAGGGGGTAATTTTGTAATAAATAATGAATACGCATGCAGAAGATGGATGTGTCATTAAAATCAAATGGTTGCATACAAAGGGGAAGGAGGAGAGGGAGGGGGTGTCTTTAATCAGTGGTTTTACTGGGTACAAACTTTAACAATGCCCCCTAAGTTCAACACATTTTTTAAATTGGAAATTTCGCCCAGGATGTTCATGGTAAGTAAGGATGCTAATACAGCACTCCGAGGTAAATTTTTCTTGTAATAGTGTTTTTTTCAAAATATACTGTTTTAAGCAAATTACAAGGATAAACTTTTATTGAAAAACAATTCAGACATGCAGCTCATTTTTTGAAAAGCAAAAAATACCATTAATGCACTAATAAAGATGTTTAAAGAAGCCTAGAGTGATGTAAGTCTATCTTATGATTAAAGTCTTATGGGATGAGGCTGTTGTAGCAGCAGAATGTAGTAGTTGACAAATCAGAGATGCCACAAAGATGTAAGATTACATCACAATTCACTGGAAGTGAAGTGGAGTTCCATACTTTGCTATGACTCCAGAGCATCACTACCACCAGCTTTACTATAAAACTCTGAATTGTGTTATAACGGGATTTAAGACCTGATTTAAACCAACACAAACCACTGAATATTTAGCAAATATCGAAAAATTAATCATCTGTCAGTAGTTGGAAGTAGGATTCATTAAGGCTTTTCAAAAAAATGACTTTAAAAATTATGAGCACTCTTTTTTTTGTCATTTTAGGCTTAAGGCCTATTTGCATTCTACAATGAGCAATTAAACCATCTCCCTCTTTTAAATTGCCATCACAATATTGAGTTATGCGTGCCTCTTTTCATATAAATACATTTTACTTAAAAGAATTATGTTTTTGTGCTTATTGAAAAGGCTTCTTATATATTAGTATAGATTTTCAACTCTCACCAAATAGTTTGATCCAAATCTGCAAAAAGTAAAATCCTATGCCTATGATCTCTGTGTTACTCAGTATACACAAATTTTATTTGTTTTCTATTTGTAAATAGTCATTTTGAATTAAATATGTTGTTGATACATAAAATGAGTATTTAGTTTTGTTTCTTTAATAATTATGAGTAAATCGTTATTATTAGTTATTTTTTTATTTATTTCTTTTTGCATAAGATACCATGGCATTTTATATATTTATAATTTGATTATAACAGTCCAACTGAAGGTTTTGCTCTTGAGACAATTTTCAAACTTATGTGTAAAGGTTGGAGAGATTCTGATGGCTTTTTGAGCTACAAGTTTTCTTATGATGACAATCCATCACAGCAATTAAGATATAGCATTTCATCAAAGGTTAATTATCCTCTTATAAATATTGCATCTACTGAACAACCAAGCCTAATTAATTTCATAATGGGTCCAGGTTATGAAAATAATGATTACAATATTAGCATAATCATTGATGTATGTGGTAAATACAATGCGTACACAAAATATAAACTTTGGATTAAGGTATAAAAAATTTTTTAAATTTTTTTTATAAAAATAAGGTAACCAATAAATGTTATTGAATAAATTAAACAAGTTTATATTTTTAAAGTAAAATTTTCTCACATACAGGTACATCCTAGTAATAAGCCTATAAATTTACTAGAACTGGTAATGGGAGTTAGTTTAACCGATGTGCAAGTTATTACTAATATTGTTCAAGCAGTTAGTTCTACTATTAACAAAATAGTACCAAGTTACTACAAAAATAATGCATCACCTTTAAATGAATTGGAAGATACTGGCAATGGAAATCAAGAATCTCATTCACATGTAAGCAAATTTATTAAGTAAACTTAAAAGAATGCCTAGATATTCATTTATGAACTTTTAAAGAAATGTTTTTAATGTAAGCATTTGATAAAATTTTAAACGCTTGTAACTTTTAAATGTATATATTTTTTAATAACTTAAAACATATTTATACAATTAAATATGAATTCATCCAATTTTTTAAAAATTGTTTACAATTTAAAAAAATAATATAAATTGTTTTTATGTAATGGTTATTCTAATTTGCTATAAATTGATAAATAAAATTTCAAATAGTTACAAATATAGTCCTGACTTCAATCCATACTATCTCCCTAACAGTAAAACACTCAAATTATTGACTAAGGTGATATCCCTTGACCTAGTGAAGGTAAATAGAATAAAAAATGATATTGAAAAAATTAAATGTTATTAAAAATTTTCATTTATAATAATTATTATTGAATTAAAGATTTGTTTACGAATTTATTTTATTAATTATTTTAATAAACATAAATTCTTGACTTAATTCTAAATTTAATTATACAATGATGCAATTATTTGCCTTTTATGAAAGTGTCAAATCATGTTGTTTACAGCAGCTAAATTTAAATTTAGATTTAAAATAAAAATATTTTGATTAAGAAACTTTTTATGTGTAACCACTGTGTTTAAGATTATTTAAGTGGTTTATTATTATGTTTACTGTTATGAAATATTTAGTGTTAGAATAGATATTTTAATGAGGATATAAAAAAGTTCTTGGTAGAGGCTCATTATGCTAATATGCACGATTTCAAACGCAAAGAGAAAATAATTTCTCTTTGCGTTTTTTATCATTGTCACTTAGTGTTTTCTTTATCCATTTCCCATTATGAGAATATTTTATTATTCATTATTCAAAAAAAATTTGAATAACGAATTATGAAATTTCAAAATAAAATTAGCATATTTAGTTTTTAACTTAATAGCTTTGCAATCAAAATAATATTTAAGATTCCTTGAATTTAACTTATTATAACTTGGTAACAATGTTTGAGTTTTATGTTATTATAACTTGATAACAATGTATGAGTTTTAACTTATTATAACTTTATAATAATGTTTGAGCTTTAAGTTATTAAAACCTGATAACAATGTATTAGTTTTAAGTTATTATAACTTGATAACAATGCACAAGTTTTGAGTTATGGCGATATTTAATCAAATTATTTGATGAAAAAAAGCAAAACATGTTATGATCATAAAAATGTTATTCCTTTTTTTTATGCAAGCACTAAAATACGCATTCAAAACAAATGAAAAGAAGTATTTAGGTGTGTGTCAGTGAGCAAGCATCAAAGTGCTTGCTAAAATAAAACATTTTACAGTAATTTAAATTAGCTAATAATTATCTTTTTATGTTTTTTCATATATTCTTTAGACAAAGTTTTTATATATACTTGTTTTTTTTATTTCTTTTTTTTAATTACAATTTTTTTTCTAAGTTTGTTTGTTTATTTAATAGTTACGTACAAAAATGATTGATTTGCTCAGCAAAACTCCTATCAACAATTTAAATTTTTTCAAGTCCATAAGTGATGCTTTAACTTTGTTATCACATAAACCAAAAGAATTGGTTCCTCAATCTCAGGTATTTTTTAATTTTTATTTTTTTATTTAATTCATCTCCACTAGATTGCAGAGTTAGTACCACAGTTGAGAAAGCCATTTTTTATAATCAAATTTGATACAAATCAGAACTATTACCATATGAATATAATTTTGCAAGGTAGAACTACTAGCATGTCAATGTCATTATGCAGTGTAAAATAATTACCAAATAAGTATAAATATGCAAGGTAGAATGATTAATAAAAAAATATAATTATGCAATGTCCAGCAAGTAGTATATAAATATAATTATGTGATGTAGAATGATTAACATATAAGTATAGTTATTAATACAATTTTTACAATTTGATACAATTTTAGTTTGTGGGCAGGAATGTTTTGTAGATAATCATAGTTATATACAGTTTAAAAAAAGAATTAACAAAAATACATAATTGTCCTATTGAAAACTTATACAACTGATACCCATAATACAACTGTTCCCATGATGTGACTATCATAACTGACTCTATGGATTTCCCATTGAGTCAGTTATGTTATAAAACATAAAATAATTATTTTAGTTTTAATGTTTAAAAAATGCTTATAATGTTCCTATCAAGTTATTTAAAAAAAACTTAAATCTATAGAAATGGAAATAAAAATATTGAAAATGGAAACAAACAATCTTATATAGCAGTATATCATTCTTTCCAATATTTCATCATTTGAAGTGTGATAAATCCTGGATCATCTTCCGTATTAATTTCAGGCATTTGATCAATGAGAAACATTTTTTTCATTTTTAAAATTTCTCTTGTGGTTCTTTCTCAGGTGCTCAAACACTAAAATGAAAAAATAGTTGTATTTTTTATTTTATTTGTAATATCCTGCTTTACATCATCTTTACAAGAAACCAAAACATATGATTTCTTAAGTTTTTGATCTAAGTAAGTTGCAGCATTCAAAACCTGCAGCTGCTAATCATCGTAGGGATGAAGAAGATCATTTTGTATTTTTTCTTTCTCTCATGGGCAAATAAAGAGTCATTTTTTTGTGACTAATTTTTTTAAAGATAATGGCAAAAAGAATAATTAGGATTCAGTAATCCTTTTTTTCTGTCCTCAAGTAGAACAGCATATACAACCTCAAGAAATATTTGAGCATATTGAATGTGGTATTCCATGTAGAAGGTTTATCACAAATGAGTTTATTAACTTTTAGAAAAAAGATGCTTTTTACAAGTAGGTGCATGAGCTTAGTCAATTCTATAAAAGCAAATATAATGTTTTGAAGTCTGTTACTATCTTATAACTATCTCTAACACTTGGATCATGTTTTATTTATATCAGGTGATGATTATAAATAAAATAAGAAATCCAAGTGTTAGTTTGAAAAATCTTTTTGTTATTTGAAGCATTATCTGCGATAATACACGACATTCAAAAATCTAACTTTCAGTCTTCTAGAAAGAGGTCTGTGACCAAAGCAACCAAGACAGTTAGATTGTAGTTCTTATGATTCTTATGAAGTCTACTGAAGAGCAATGTAAAAATTTGACTTGTCTAATTTTCTGCTACTTTTCTAAGACTTGTTTAAAGTTGTGTGTTTAAGTTTTTTTGTTTCATTGAAGATCACAAGATTTTATATCAGATGAGATTCACAGAATCTCATTTGATATAAAAATATATATAATAAATTAAAATGAAGAAAAGCAACCATTAATAGGACTTGATGTTTCATGCCTTGTAGGCATGAAACATCAAGTCCTATTATTGGTTTTGTATCAGTAACTGATCAGTATAACTGATTTTATATCAGATGAGATTCACAGAATCTCATTTGATATAAAAATACATATAATAAATTAAAATGAAGAAAAGCAACCATTAATAAGACTTGATGTTTCATGCCTTGTAGGCAATCATCAGCCCTAAAATACAAATTCATAAATTAAAAAAAACATCAATACAATGAAATGAGTTCTGACATCTCTGCAGCATTAGATCTAACAAAAGAAAAAATTAGATGCCATAATGGTTGTCTAATCACGAGTGTCAAAGGAGGACAACAGAAATTTGTTTTTGTGCCTGCACATAGAAACCATTTTGCCCTGCTTGTTAAGTAAGTTTTTGCCTTTATAAAATTAACTTTCCAATTTTTGATTTAAACAAAGATGACAAATATTTGAAACCGGGCTGTATGTGTGGCAACACCTAACAACTTTCCATTAATTAGATGGTACCAAATCACTTTCTTTTAACTCACATATTTAGTTGGAAAGTTCTGTGTTGTATTTATATATATTGTTGTTAAATGATTTTAAATGGTTTGCATAATTAAATTTAGATGAGCTTGCGCTTGAGCCAATATATACTTTGTCTTTGTATTTAGGTTTATTAGAACATACTGTTGCTTAATATACAATGTTACAAAATAGACATGTGTTACTCAACAGGCAAGCAAATTTATTAATGAAGTGCGGTTTTTTTGTCTCTACATTATTATCATTGTATAAATATATTTTTATTGTGAGAACCAATTATGGTTTTGATGTTTGACATACTAGAATATTTTAATTATTATTATTTTAATTGAGTTTTTGTTAAATATTTTGTGATACAAACCAGTTTCAAAAAGTTGTCACCTTTGTTTAATTTAAAAAATTTGAAATCTCATTTTAAAAACACACAAACTTCCTTAACAAATAGAGCAAAATGGTCTCATATTTATGTTGACTCCTATGGTGGTTAGATAATCTTGATTATATATATATATATATATATATATATATATATATTTTTTTTTTTACGGTGTTTTTTTGAGTTTTTTAGGACCTTTTCTAGAAAATTCCCAACATTTTCTAGAACAACAACAATAAAAGTTCCCAATATGGCAAAAACGCGATGTAACATTTATTTCTAGCTGGCGCCCTGAAAATATATATATATATATATATTTATATTTATATATATATATATATATATATATATATATATATATATATATATATATATATATATATATATATATATATATATATATATATATATATACACAGGGTATGCCAAAAGTCACTGAACCATTTCAGTTTTAAATAAATTTTTTATTTTAACATTTATATGCATGAAATTTTAGTATCATAAAGTCAAGGTGATGGAAATTGATTTTCTATCACAAATTTAATTTTATTCTTATCACAAATTTACTTTTAGTAAGCTTTAGAAACTTTATCGTTAAGTGTGAAAAATAACATCCTGCATATGCCTTCCATTTTCTGCTTCACAAATTGCAGCTCTTTCGATTACCTCTGCCATAACCTTTTCAAAAGTTTATGGGCTTGTTTCTCTTATTTCTCTAATGATGTTTTCCTTTAGCTCCATTAAAGATTGCGGCTTGTTGGCATAAACCTTTTCCTTAAGATATCCCCACAAGAAAAAGTCTGGGCTAGTGAGATCAGGAGAACGAGATGGCCAATTGACATCACCAAATCGAGAAATAATTCTTCCATTAAAACGTTGCTGGTGTAATTGCATGCTTTCTCTTGCAGTATGAGCTGTTGCTCCATCCTGCTGGAACCACATTCCAACTCAATTTTCAATTGCTGGCCATAAGAAATTTTTAAGCATTGCTCTGTACCTCTTTTCTGTCACAGTCACAGCATTTTCATCATCATCTTCAAAGAAGTATGGCTCGATAATTTCATTTGAAGTTATTGCGCACCATACAGTGCACTTTACAGGTGCACAGCTCTTGGGTTTTCTGTTGCCCAAAAGCAACAGTTTGTTTATTGACGAACCCATTTAGGTGGAAGTGGGCTTCATCAGACATGATTAGTTTATCCAAAAAATTTAGTTCATTTTCAGCAAGTTCTTGTAATTGAACGGCATACTGTAGTCTAGGCTGAAAGTCCTGTGGCTTCAATTCTTGGATGAGTTGCATTTTGTATGGATAAATATTTAGACTTTTCATAACCCTTCTTAAAGATGTTAAAGAAATTCCAAGTTTCAATGATCATCTTTGGGTGGAAGTTTTTGGATTTTCTTCAAGATTTTCATGTATCCTTTCTTTGTTTTCATCTGTACAAACGGCTTTAGGTCTTCTAGATCGTGGCAGATCACTTACAGCTCCTTGATCTTCAAATCTTTTAACCATGCTCTTAATTGCATTCCTACTAGGAGCATCTCTCACATTGAAATGCCTTCGATAAGCTCTTTGGGTTTGAATTATTGAGCCTTGATTTTGATATTAAAATTTTACAATTTGTGTGCATTGGGCGATACTAAATTTCTCCATAATTAATTTCCAGGATCTGAAAAAAATAAAAAATATTAAGAAAATAAAAAAAATTAAGAAATAAAAAATATAAAATAAAAAGAGTCAGTGACTTTTGGCCCACCCTGTATATATATAAAGTGGTTTTCATATATTTAGACGCACTCATTTTTGTTTACATATATGTAAGAAAATACTTAAAATAAAAATAAAATAAAAGTGCTACCGGTATGTTTGATATATAATTTAATAGAGGAAGTGAAACTCTATTATAGAGTACCTTAATTTTTTTTTAAAGGATGTTTATTACTCATTCTATATCAATTAACACAAAAGAGTTAATTGATAAGCTTGATTTTATTTTATTCATAAACTTATAGGCCGACATCTGTTAACAGAAAAGTCTTCTAGAAAAAGGGTTTCGTTAGACACATTTAGTAACTAATTTTCGAAAGCGTTATTTTGAAGATCTAAATGACCTGATATAATACCCAAAAGATCCCAGATTTTTAGAGTCACAGTAACCGGATAACTGAGGTCAAACATTTGCCGTATATAAAAACCATCCTGATACGGTTTCAACTAACTAAAAAAACCTAAGTCTGCTTTTTGTTTAATTACCCCCAAATAAATAATATTTGTGATTTCAAATTTTGTTAGTGTATTCCTCAATAAATTGCCAATATTATATAAAATTTTGGACAATTTATGACATGGGTAACCTGACTTTTACACCTTTGTATTTTTGTGCGCTGTTTTCTTAGGATAATTATCAATTGCCATTTATGCTCTGCTTCAAAAGAGTATTGTATTTAAAACATAAATATTATTATAACCGAATTTTTTATTTTCATTACTACTGTTAATGCTTATCTCACAGTTCAATGTCCGAAAATATAAAAATAGCAATGATATAATAAAAAAAAATTAAACATTTATTCCGTATTACTATCGCAATCGGACTCTGACTCGGATAGTTTGTCTGACTATTCATCATCCTCCTCATTGGGATGGTTATTGTTGCAGACATTACATTTGAAAAGATCTGTGCAAATTATAAGCATGTTAAGCAATTATTGCATGAACATCTTTTTGTGGAACAATCACCACGGCAATAACATTCAACAAAATCAAGCACCAAATCTGGTGCAGCAGGCGATTCCATCCAAGATATGGCAATGGAACCTTGATCATTAAACCAACCATTTCCAAAAAGACTTGGTGGATTAATCAATGCTACATGTGATCTTTTTCTTATAAAAGCTTCATAATTAGCTCTTTTTATGTGTTGCACAAGCGAATCTTTATTCGGTGGCAACATTTCTTTGCTAAATTTACCAGATTTAAATAATGTGTAATGAGCTACATTAACTGATTCTTCTTGTTCAGCCCCGTATAAATCACAGACATATTTTTTCAGCATATTTATTAGTTCATCAGATGGTGGTACTGAATCACCTAGAATTTTAAAAGCTTCTAAATATTTTGCTTTCTTCCGTAGGACTTTGAAAGCTATTGCTTTTCCTTTTCCATAAAATGCACTTGTTGAACCGCATCCTAAATAACAACTATAAATATAAACTTGAATAAATTTAAAAATCTGAATTCATAGTTTTACCCCGTCTAAACATTACAATATTTTCTAAAGAAACAAAAATCGTCACCTGTAAACAAATGAAAGCCAGTCATAGCAATCGAAAAATCTTTACCAAAATCAGGTTCATATTTTTTTATATTAATGATACGGCGTTTGTTACCAACAGCAGAATTGAAGTATATAGTTGACGGAAGGCAAGTTGACAGAGCAAACACAAATACATCAGTATCAGGACTACTAATAACAACAGTTTGATAGTGCAGTGACGCATGTGATGCATGTGATAAAATTAACTTAGTATCAGCTTCTTCGTGGTCACTGGCAAGCTCATGAACTTCACTTACAACAATAAGGTTGTCAATTGACTGAATTTTGTTACACAAGTTCGTGTGTGTTACGTAGAGAGTTATGTTGCCAAGATTTTGTGGATTACACTCACACCATGACATGTATAGAAAATTTATTAGCTCCTCTTTATTTCGTCCGAGAGACATAAATTTTTTCCATTGCTTTGGTACCTGTCGAGTAGCACTATAGATGATAAATGCTTGTACACCGGATTGTGCACTTTTTGCTCTTTTAGCATTTTTTGTGCTAATTAATGGGTAGCAATCAGATACAAATTTAACACGAGATGACTTATGGTAATCAGCTAATCGTATTACTTGTTTAAGTACTTCATTTGCTAGCTCCTTGAATGTGCCCGCTATTGCTTTTAAGCTTTGTAAAATTGCCATAGCATCAATGAGTAGCGCGTTGTCTGTAGGAATAGTGGTCACAGTAATATCATTACATTTTGATTCAATAACATTTAGTAACTTGGCTTTACATTATCACATTTCACATTACATTATCACATATCACACAATATCATTACATTTTGATTCAATTAAATTTTTTTAACTTGGCTTTACATGTTTTTACAAGTGACCCTGTGATTGTCGATAAAGGCTGGATACACTCTCAATGAATATGCTATAATTGCCTTTACATCGACTTCTCTATCTTTACCAATTAGCACTAGCCTAACAAATAAGTCTCTGTCATTCTTTAATGTAACTAGTTTACCATTTAAAGACCTAGATTTTGTTACCTGCTTTAAGCTAGCAAATGTTTTTAAACTATTTTGCTTTATTGTTGAAAATATATCAGGATCTTCACACAACAGTTTCTCTTTTACGAATGAGGTAAATTGTTTATCACCTATATCATTGGCATTACGAAGATCAGATTCAATATCAGTGGGAGCAATAGAACCTGTTGAGATATTGAGTAGTTCTTTGCTTTAAATAGTAAATGGATTTATCATTG
>NC_088927.1:64180000-64195000 GCF_038396675.1 Hydra vulgaris | reverse complement strand
ATAAAATCTATCAGTTATTACTGTTAGCAAATCAGCTGTAGAACGAGAAGATCAAAATCCATACTGATGGTTAGAAAGTAAGTTATGAGATTCAAGATGAGAAATTAGGTGTTTGTTAATTAAAGATTCAAAAACCTTGCTTATGATAGGAAGACCAGATCCGATCGCTCTCCAGAATTTTTGAAGATAGGGATAACAGATGCCGCTTTCCAGCAGGCTGGAAAACAAGACTCTGATAAGCACTTGTTGAATAGTTTTGAGAGTATAGACAACAGCTCCGGAGAACACTTCTGCAAGACAATAACAAATATGCTGTACAGGCCACAAGCTGTAGAAGAGTTTAAGCAGGAAATCACTTTAGATACAGAAGCTGGGGTGATACGAATGTCAAGCAATGGATCAACCTGTTTGTTGGCAATATCAGGTAGAATGCAACTAGTGGAATCAAGAGATGATATTGATGAAAAGTTTTTAGCAAACAATTCGGCTTTGTCTTTAGGTGAATTGACAAAGTCTGAACCATATAAGAGAGGTGGAATTAAAGATTTGTCCTTATTATTATTACTATTAAAGATTTTTATCATTAATAAACTAAAATGTTACTGTTAAAATACAACGTTATCATTAAAAATTTTTTAGTTTTATAGTTAAAAAACTAAAAATTTCTGTTCTCAAATATGAGTGCATCTTAATTTATAAAAACCACTGTATATATATATATATATATATATATATATATATATATATATATATATATATATATATATATATATATATATATATATATATATATATATATATATATATATATATATATATATATATATACATATATATATATATATATATATACATACATATATATATATATATACATACATATATATATATATATATATATATATATATATATATATATATATATATATATATATATATATATATATACATATATATATATATATATTTATTTATTTATATATATATATATATACATATATATATATACATACATATATATATATATATATATAAAAAATTAATTTATAAAAACCACTGTATATATATATATACATACATATATATATATACATACATATATATATATATATATATATATATATATATATATATATATATATTTATATATTTATATATACATATATATATATATATACATACATATATATATATATATATATATATATATATATATATATATATATATATATAAATATATATATATTTATATATATATATATATATATATATATATATATATATATATATATATATATATATATATATATATACATACAGTATTGGACAAAACATTTGCAACCAACATCAAACATGCTAAAAAGTGTTCCTAATTTTACATGTCTTAAAAACGAAACGAACTATACTACAACAGCAATCAGTTCAGGAGTCTGGAGTCATAGCATGCCATGACATGAGCAATCAGCTGACAGGTGACAGCACACAGACAGAATTTCGTTGACAAGTGCCATTTTGCAGCGGACAAAACAAGTGCAGCTTTTTTGATTTGTTTCATTTTCTCAAGTCTGGTCCGTGTTAACGTCACGGAAGTTTTTTAATAATTAAAGGAAGTATCCAGAAGTTTCCAGAAGCATGCAGAAGCTTCCAGATGTTTCCAGAAGAAGCATCTGCAAGCATCCAGTAGCTTCCAGAAATATCCAGAAACATTCAGAAGCATCCAGACGCATCCAGAAGCATCGAATAGAAGCATCTAGAATCTTCCAGAACAGGTTCACACAGGTTCATTTTACTATATAAGAGACATGTATATCGACATGTAATTCAGTTAGTATATGGAAGTCAATCCGTCAGTATTATCAAGACAGTTTATCAAATTGAGTTTTATCAAAGTGTTTTAACGAAGAACATCAATACAAGAAGTGAAATACAACAAGAGTTTCATTACATCAATACAGTCCACATCCAACCAAGACGTTGTGTTCCACAGAGCATTATTTTATCATCACAAGGTAAATGTAACACGGTAAGCCTTGAGAAGCGTGATTATTTATTTTCATTATTTTTATGACTTTAAGTGCAAAAATGGCTCCCGACAGTCTTGGATTGGAACTAAGAAAGAAAATTATTGGCGATTATGTAAGTGGAATGTCACAAAAAAGTATTTGTGATAAATATCGCGTGAAAAAATGGACCGTATCAAGACTATGTTTCAAATACCGTTCTACGGGGAACTTGGCAGCAGATAACAAAGGTGGAAGACCGCGTTCCACCACTTCTAGAGAGGATTCTATGATTGTCAGATCCGTCAAGAAGGATCCCTGGATATCATCAGTCGAGACGCAAAAGCAATTAGAGCTAGCGAAATACAGCTTGGTCAACATTTTGTCGAGTTGCACTTGTTTTGTCCAGAAGGAATTCAACTTTTTTTAATACTTTTGATTAATTTATTAATTTTCGTGTAGAAATAATGAACTTTGTGATGAATAAAACTTGAAGAACTTTGTCTCTAAACAGTTACATAGTTATTTCTCTAAATTGAAAAAATGCAGCAATTTTATATAAAGAAACTAAATTAGCATTATTTGGTTGCACTCGTTTTGTCCGATACTGTATATATATATATATATATGTATATATATATATATATATATATATATATATATATATATATATATATATATATATATATATATATATATATATATATATATATATATATATATATATATATATATATATATATATACATACAGTAATCAATAAAATATATAATAATATCAATAAATATATAATCAGTATCAATAAAATATATAAAATATATGTATATATATATATATATAATACATGTATATATATATATATATATATATATACATATATATATATATATATATATATATATATATATATATATATATATATATACACACACACATATATAAGTACAGCATCAGGTGCACACTGATGACATCAAACTAAAACAGGTAATTGCTTCAGTACATAAATTGACTAATAGCCTGCTGCTGCAAAGGAGTGCTGCTACATGGAGTTGGGGTTTGACTTTTGGCAGGAATCTTTTCTTTCATCATTATTTGCTTTTTTATTTTTTATCTGAAATATTAAAGTGCAAGTTTTTAGAATAATAGCACATAAGGCATATTAGAAAACTCCTTCCTCAGGTAGGAATTGTTTGTGATTAAGTTTTTCTTTTCACCTTTATGTGAGTTTTATATTTTTTATATATTATTTTCACAACATGCATACTTTACCAACAGATATATCGACAAATATATATTGTATACTTATTACAAAAAAGATACATATAATATAAATAAAAATTACATTTGATTTTAATGGAAATATTAGGCTATAACCTAAAATTTAAAAAATTGTCTCAATAATATTGAATGAAATGCTAAAAATACTCTTAGAAGAGAACGATTGCAACAGAAAGTATGAAAGACATCAAAATCAAAATTACAAACACACCCTTAAAAATTGAATCTGGATGATGATAGTTCTGGCAGCGTTGTTTTGCAGTGTTTTAATTCTTAAGTTAAAAAAAAATTATTACACCAATTTGTTTCTGTTTTTATTGTTATAAACACTAACCATATTCAACCCTCACTCTAGTCTCTTACCATATACATTCCTCACACTAATTGCTGTCTAACCGGATTCACCCCTCCCACTTGTCTCTACCCACATTAAACTAAATTACATTTTACTAACTTTTTATTCAAATTTCTAATTAATAGAACCAAGCAGCTAATATTGTGAAAAAGCTAGGCGATCTTCTTACCAAAGAAAATCTTAGAGTTGTGGGGCCGAAAAAATTTGAAACTTTAACTCAACCATTCGTAAATTCTATATCAAAATTGTTTGAGGCAAATACACCAGACACTTCATCAGGTAAAAAAATTTTCAATAACTTGCATACTTGTCAAAAAGATTTTATGAGCAGACAGGCTTAGGTGTAAGCAGAAACTTTTAATTTCTCATCAAAAATTGGTATGCCTATATATTCAGTATGCATATCAATATAATTGGTATTTATTCCAATATTATTTTCTGGTTACAGTCAATAAAACCAATTTTTATAAGTACACTAGTAAACCAATCAATCAATCAACATATTTCTGAAATAGTTGGTGGTTACATTTCAAGGTTTTTTACAAATAGGAATATTATTAACATTAAGTAAACACTTAATGAAAATGATTAAAATAAAAGTGATTTTAATAATAAAAATAACATTTAAAATGAATAGAATCACAACATAAAGAAACATAATAAATTTAAAATGAATAGAATCACAACATAAAAAAAAAACGATTCTTATAATATTAATGATAATAATAAAAATGATAATAATAAAAGTAATAAAAAGTTACTTGTTTTTATAAACACAATTATATATACAATGTTAGACAGTTACAAACAGTTAAAAACTGATAAAACATAACAACTAACAATGACATAAAACAATTATTTAAATAGAAAACAAAAAAATATGAAAAAAATTTATAAAATTAAAAATAATAATTACAATGATAATGGTAAATGTAACAGAACAAAAAATAACAAAAAATATTATAAATAAGAAAAAAAATATTTAACATTAAATGCTGTAATACTATCAAAAAATACTATCAAAAAATCAAAACTAAAAAAAAATATAACGAAAATAAAATTAAAAGAAAAAAAAAAGCTTTAAGGAAAAATTAAAAATTTTTATATTGTTACAAGCATACACAAACATACATATACACATATACAGATATATATATATATATATATATATATATATATATATATATATATATATATATATATATATATATATATATATATATATATATATATACATATATATATATACATATATATATGTATATATATATATATATATATATATATATATATATATATATATATATATATATATATATATATATATATATATATATATATGTATATATATATATATGTATATATATACACATGTGCACATGCATGTAAACACACTAACATATACATTTGCACACAGAAATATACATATGCTCACATAGAAATGTATAATACACATATAGATATACAGTTTTAAAAATATATACATCTATTAAAAAATCCCACAAGAATTATAATAAATAAAAGTAAAAAAAATATAAAAAAATTAAAAAATACAGGACAATACAAAAATTGTACACAAAAATATGACAATATTAACAATACACGACAATGAACACAATACCTAAAAATAAAACTAAAATAAAATGAACACAAAACCTAAAAATAAAATAAATAAAAATAAAATGCCTAATGAACACAATACATAAAATAATAAAAAATACTCAAAAATGTTTAAAAAAAACAAAAAACAAAAAAACAACAAACAATGCAAACAGCGCTCAAAAATTCATAATAAAATAAACAACCTAAAAAATTATAGCACATTTCAAACATTACACAATAATACATGACAATATAAACTATGTACGACAATAATTTTAAAGACCTAATTAATTAAAAAAAATTTTTTTTTTTTTTTATATTAGAAGAATTCTTGTACATAAATTCTATTATATAAATTGAAATTAAAATTTAGATATAAATTGAGATACTGCAAGGGCTATATTTTTATGCAAAACTGCCAAATTTTGCTATAGTTTCTGTACCTAAAAAAAATGTAACATGTAAAATTAACAGTCTAAATAAATATTTATGTGCATCTAAATAATTATTTATCTAGCAAGATGAAAAATAATTTTTTTAATATTTTTTTTATTGATTTTTTCACACTTTGATTATTACCATTTTATTAGCCAATAATTTTTTTGTTATTGTTAAGTATTTCTTTTTTTTTTTTTTCATTAGATTTTGTTCTATTACTAAATAATGAGTATATTTTTCATAATTTTTATTTAAACTTTTGTAATAAATTTTTTTATTATTTTTATTTTTAAGTTTATTACTTTTGTAATAAATTTTTAAACTTTCCTTTTTTGTTTAAAAAAAAAAAAACGGTTTATAAAATTAATTACTTCAAACTGCTTTAAAAATATCTGTAGACTTAATCAAAATTACCAAACATAAAATTTTTCAGCATAATGTAAACAGCCAAAATAAAAAAAAGAATTAAAATATTGAACTTGAGTCCAGAATAAATCAAGTTTATTCACATCTGTTTAAATTTGCTTATGAGAAAAATAGTAAATCAGCTGTCAATTTTTATAAAAATTACTTTAACCTATATTTTTCATTAGTAATTATAATGTGTAAATATAGTTAATGATTGTTCTAAAGCTAATGATTGATTAGCATTACTTGTAAATAATTGTATATGTATATAGACGTATTGTATATAATATAAAGATATAATTGTAAATATCAAGAGAATTAGTTTATATATAAGTTATGTTGAATTGCATTATAGATGAGGTGTTTTACTCTTAACTTATAAAGTTTTTTTTACTGTGAAACAAAAATGTCAACTAAAGTTGATTTAAAGTTGATTCTGGAATTTAGTGGAAATGATCAACAATCACTTGCAGAATGGCTGGAAAAAGTTGATTTGGTATGCAAACTAATTGGTGTAACCAATCTGGGAATGTTGTTCCCTTCCATCTCATGAATGATGCATTTGCAGTATATCAACAGTTAGCAGAAACTGATAAAGAAAATTTTGACCTGATAAAAGAAGCGTTGCTAAAAGCATTGGCCATTGGTGCATTTACAGCTTATGAACAGCTCATTACAAGAAAGTTAAAACATGGAGAGGCAGTTGATGTTTATTTAGCAGAACTGCAAAGATTATCTACGCTAATTAGTGGGTTATCATGCAGAGCAATTGCATGTCTTTGTTTCTGGGGTCGCTGAGAAAGTTCAATGGATGCTAAGATACTTGCGCGAGCAAAAGCACTCGTAATTGAAGAATGGAACAATAGAACGAATAAAAATTTTGCTGTTGCTACAACAAGAAGACGTGCTGAGCTGAGGTTGCTTGAAGATCAAACAAAACCAGTTTACTATGAATGTAAACTCCCCAATCATTTTGCAAGAGATTATACAAAGAAATATTAATCGAAACAATACTCGTGTCAAGAGAAAGAACACATCAAGAACGTGTCCATAAAACGTATTGAGGTAAAAGATGTTTGCGCCAGCTACCTCCCTAAACAATCGGAAAAAGGAACTTTATCATACATTGATGATATATTTGTCAGTGAAAACATAATACATGTTTGTCGCCTACTTGATCATTTGGAAATATATGGGCTACATTGTAAGCCGGTGGTCTGCGTATCCAGGGGAGCAAGAGTTCTTGGTTTACAGGACGAAATGGAAAATAAAAAGTTGTTTTCGAGAAAAGGTAATGATTTTGGTGAAATTCCAAATTCACTAACAAGACATAACACCTTTTCCTTGTGAGGAAAAATGACAGGGAATCTTCCAGTTTGTGGTTGGTTTCATGTAACCTCATCATATGTTAAAAGAACAGCAAACGTCCTGACAAAAACGTGGGACAAAAAAATAAAATGCAATTATCTGGAAGAAATGCTGAATGATATTATTAAAAAAACTTGGAATGACAATCCTGCTTAGGGAGTTTGGAGTGTTTATAGGAACAAGGTAACAATTTGGGTAGATGCTAGTTCAATAGGAGTAGGTGTGATTGTCGAGGTTGATGGCAGTATAATCTAAGATGCTTGTTAGTTAAGAAAAGATGACACAACACATATAAACATGTCCAAACTTGATGCAGTAATCAAAGGATTAAATATGGACCTTAATTGGAAAATGGAAATTTTGCATATCTGCACTGATTCAAAAGTGGTATTCCATTGGGTTACCGATGCACTCATGTGAAAATCTAGATTGAGGACAAAAGCTTCAAACAAAATGCTGATAACAATAAGACTCCAGAATATTGCAAATATGGTATAAGAATACCAACTCAAAGTAGATATTAAAGATTGTTGCTTTGGAGTTTATCTTGACCGATGCTCTTACTAGAGTGCCAAATAGTTGGTTAAAAATGGTTGATAAATCCTCTGAAATCGTAGCAAGTGGCATTATTAGAACTTTGCTATCTACCAAAGAAATCGAGCACATTCATAGATCTACAGGACATTATGGTGTGAAGAAAACATTGTATTTCGTTTGTAAAATCGACCTGCCAGTAAGCAATGAAGAAGTAAAACAAGTGGTTAAGAAATGCATAGCTTGCCAATTAATTGATCGAAGTCCAAGAAAATGGCCAAAAGGGGAAATAGAAGTAAATAGAAGGTGGCAACAACTTGGCATGGATACAACTCATTATAAGGGGCAGCACTATCTTACTCTTATCGACTGTGGACCTACATAGTATGCAATATGGTGATATCTTAAAGATCAAACCAGTGCATGTGCTATTCAAGAATTAAACACAATATTTCTTGAATGCGAAGGTCTGGATGAAATACTAACAGACAATGGTACTGCATTTTGAAGCACGTTGTTTTTACAGTTTGTTAATAAATGGAACGTTAAACTTGGATTCAGGTAAGCGTATGTACCTTCTGAAAATGGAATTGCAAAAAGATGTCATTGAACTGTCAAAAGAACAGCAAAGAGAGTTCCATGCAGCATACTGGAGGCAGTTTATTGGTATAATGTTAGTCCAAAAGATAGTTGTAAGTCTTCATCTGCACCTGTAAAGAAGTTATATCAATACGAAATTAGAGTAAGAGGAATTGACAATAAGAACGCTCATGATCCTTATAAGAAGATAACTAATGAATTTATGTTGGTGATAAAATATGGGTTAAACCCCCGTAATATAGTGCAACTCTCAATACAAGATTGGAATAACTACAGGGATAATCTTGGAGCGAATGGTATAAGTGGACAAAATGTGTTGACATGTACGAGACCTAAGACAAGTAAGAGTTGACAATGATTCGAATGAAGATCTTGGACAAGTAAGAAGTGACATTGATTTGAATGAGGATCCAGAAGATGATGAAGAGCTATACGTTGTGCTGCCTGGAGAAAATGCCAATGTTATGAAGGAGCACACAGGGAAGGAGGGCCTCTAAGCGTTTTAGTCCTTGAGACAAAGTGTTCATCATGACCAAGTGGAAGTGTAATGTGTAAATATAGTTAATGATTGTTTTAAAGCTAACAATTGATTAGCGTTACTTGTAAATAATTGTATATCTGTATATGTTATATATATGTTATGTGTTGTATATGTGTATATGTTATATATGTGTAGATGTGTTTGTATATAGTATAAAGACACTTGTAAATATCAAGAGGATTAGTTTGTATATAAATTGTTGAATTGCATTAAGATAGATGAGGCACTTAACTTATAAAGTTCTTTTTATTGTGAAACAACAGCTATTAAGACCCATAAAATGTGATTTTTTTGAAGTCATGTGCTTTGAAGACATTTTTGAAAAGTTCCTGAAATAAGTTTTTTTAAGCTTTTTTCAATTGATGTAGATTAAAATTTCAATTTTAAATACAAACTTACATTCATTTAAATTAAAACAGCGATTTTTTTTTTATTATGAAAAAAAAAATCACTTAAAAATATTTAACACCTTGACTCTATGCAAATGCAACATTCCAGAAAAAAGTTTTAGATCCTTCTGGTTTAGACCTCAACTATTACATACCAATTTTATATAAGAGGTTTCATTCTTATTGTTCTTGTTTATATGATTCATAGAAAAAAATTTAAAGAAAAATATTGTTTAACATTTATAGATGAAGTACTTTCCACAATGCAAACAACAACATTGCCATCATCATCAAATGCAGAAGTAATTTTTTTTATTTATTAACTGCTTTCTTGTAGATTTTTTTGTTTTTTTGTTTACTTACTATTTATTGATAAATTTTATGCTGTTGTATTGCATTGCTTTTGAATTTATAGGTTTAGTATATAATTATATATAACATTAAGTAACATTAAATACATAATACATATTCAGATTAATATTAGTATTATAATTATATTGCAACTCCACTTTTAATGATTAGATAGCAAAATTAGATACAAAAAAAATGACCTATGATCTAATTATCAATCTTTTTTTTATTTTAAAGTTATTAAGTTATTATTGTTTTATCACTAAGCACCATGAAGGAGCATTTAACCAGGGAGTTTATGCCTCCTTCCTTACCAATGTTGGTTATTGGACTAGAGCAGGCATTGAACTACTTGGTTCTGAGCCAGAACTCTAACCACTGCGCCATGGCTGCTCATGGGTTAGTTTTAGGGTTGTCATCATCAGACAGGAAACAACTTGGTTGCTGATGATGACAATTTGGTTTAAAGAAAAAATCGGTAATAACACAAACACAGTAAGCTAGAGATGTAATCAGTGACACTTCTAGGTACAAGATCAACTTTTTTTTAGATGTAAATAAATTTAGAGTTATAAGATCAATAAACAGGCACACACTAAAACAATTATTAATCATATTGGTTGAACTGCATATATATAGACCTTAGAGCCACATTGACTCTATGTATGTATATGTATATATATATATATATATATATATATATATATATATATATATATATATATATATATATATATATATATATATATATGTATATACATATATATATTTACATATATATATATACATATATATATATATATATATATATATATATATATATATATATATATATATATATATATATATATATATATTTAAACATTGTCACTTCAATATATATTAAAACATCTTCATCTTCAAGGCTCCAAGCAATTATTATTAGAGTTGAAAGTTACTAAAAGAGAAAAGATGAAGTCTATAAACCAACATAACGATTAACAAATTAAAAAATTGCACATTATATGAATTAGGAAAACAAGATAAAGGGAGCAAATTTCAAAGGAATGATGTTTAAGAAAATTAAAACAAATCAGAATTTTTGTAACACTTAAGAACAGTCGTGTGAAAGGATGAAACTTACCTGAATGACATGTAACACAGGCATGATTTTTTGTAGATGTTACAAGAGACACAAGCTCTTTTGGAGCAGCACCCGTTATAGTATTTATAGAAAAGAGAAAGAAAAGCAACATTAGACAATGTGACAATGGTTAAAGGTTGGCTGCAAGAGCAGGTCCAACTGAGCTTACAATGCTTTTTTGCACCATGTTAAAAAGAGAAAAGGCATCATTGGAAGGTCTGCTCCAGATATGGCAACAATATTCCATATAAGGACTGATTAGAGATTTTTAGGGATAAAGAATAGAATTTAGAGTAAGAAAATGGCAACCACAATATGGAGATGCAACCTTAGCAGATGCTATTTTTGCAATGAATTTGATATATAGTTTCCAAGAAAGATTGGAAGTAAGAGTTAACCCTAGAAAACGAAGGGTAGATGACTCATTGAGTGCATTGTAATTCATCAATATTGGAAGAGTTTTATCTGAATTAAAGTTCACCAGCCAATGAGAGCCTCATGTTGTAGTAAAAGCGACATCCTTTTCAAGCTCAAATGCCCTCTTCAACCAATCAAAGGGTATTGGCTTCTTATCAAACAAGAATAAATGGTAATATCATCAGTGAACAATGCTACCTTAGATGTGAGAATTTCTGGGAGATCTTTAATGTAAATTAAAAGAAGTATGGGGCCAATAGTAGCAAATGTTGATTCAATATTTTTAAAGATGTTACCTGATATAATAAAATAAATTCTTCTCTATAAACTCTCTATAAAAAGAGAGTTTATGGAGAAGACTTTATCAAAGGCTTTAGAAATGTAGTCTTAACCTCACCTTATACCTATCTAATGTACAATAAAACCTAACAGTTATTACTGTTAACAAATCAACAAAAGAATGAGAAGATCAAAATCCATATTGATGATTAAAGAAGAAAAAAACGATGAACAATGAAAGAAAAGATTGCTACTCTATCCCAAACGCTCAGTTGATATAGTGGTGCTTCTTTACGGCAGCAGGCTATAAAATATTTAATGCATGTGCTGAAGCCCAATGTAGCTCTAAGATCTGCATGTATAATTTGAAATGACCACAAAATTATTATAACAATTTTCATGCACCTTAGCAACAAGTTATATTGTTGTAGAGTTATATTTCTACTACTGAGTTTAAAGATGGTGATCATACTAACCAGACCTTAAAATCTAATGTCCTGTAAGATGGAATAGCACTTTGATTTTAGAACCTGTGAACTATGCTCTTAAATTCAAAAAACTTTAAATTAATTTCATTCTATAAGAAAATTGAGTTTTAAAAAAAATAATATTGACTGTTTGTAGAACTTTCTTGTAAACAATACTCTAGTGTTTGAAATAATCACTAAATTGTTTCAAAAACTTAAATATAATTATGATAAATTTATGACAAAATACATTTATTTTACAGTAAGAAATATATTATGAATATTAATAGTTGTATATAAATGTGTATATATATATATATATATATATATATATATATATATATATATATATATATATATATATATATATATATATATATATATATATATATATATATATAAAGAGAGAGAGAGAGAGAGAGAGAGAGAGAGAGATTGATATATAAAGTTTTTTTAATTATTAAAAAAAAACAATCTGAGTTTAAATTATAATTTTTAATTATTGTGTAGGAAAATGTTGGATCTAAGTTGTTTAAATGTTTGGACATATATTTCATGACATTGTTATCTTACAAAGTTCCGGGTGAAAGTGCAACAACGCAAGAAACAAAGCAGTTTAGTTTTATATTAAAAAAAGAATATGTAAGTAGTCTAAGCAACACTTCAATTGGTTCATCTGAAGGTGGTTTTATTCTACCTGACTCAAAAGATATGTTTAATGATTCTATAGCAAACGCAGAAATCTTAATTCAAGTACATGCTTTTTTTTTTGAATATATATAAAGACATTACTTCTTAAGACTAAGGGAGTCACTTAAGTCCAGAAGCACTTGAATGACTCCCAATGCTTATTTTTTTAACTGCTATTAATAATATATATTTTATAATACATTTGTGTGTGTATATATATATATATACATATATATATATATATATATATATATATATATATATATATATATATATATATATATATATATATGTGTGTGTATATATATATGTGTATATATCCAGATATTTATATACGTGTGTGTGTATATATATATATATATATATATATATATATATATATATATATATATATATATATATATATATATATATATATATATATATATATATATATATATATGGTTAACAGAAGACTTGAAAAACTCTAAATTGTATGAATCAAGACAGCATAAATATGGGAGAGATTTCTGAAGCAGTGAGTTACAAGGAAAAAAGAATAAAAGTGTTTTTAACATGAAAGTGAAGTAATGAGAGAATAACTTAACTGAGATGTGTCCACTATTGTATTTTTTGAAAAGAGAAAGAGATGCAACCATAAAAAGATAGCAGAGAGGTTCAAGCTTGGCTACTAAAGCAGATCCAACTATTAAAAAAAGACCATAAATACAAAGATCAGCACCAATGTCATAACAGTTATCCTAACAAGGATGAAATTAATATTTGCAAAGAATGAATTTGAAGAATGAAAATGATGATATGATAAAGAAAAACAAATTTAGCAGATGCTAGTTTTTCAAATCATTGAATATATGGTTTCAACCTGAGGTCAGTAGTGAATGATTATCTAAGAGTTCTGCTGGAAAAAAATGTTTTGTTATGAAAATGAATGTTTTTAAAATTTTTTCAGGTATTTTCTTTATAAGCTTACTTCATTTTATAATATGAGCTTATGGAGAAAATTATAGACTTAAGCAAAAGCTTTTTCCATATACTACAGGACAACTTGTTTCTGTTGTAATGTTTAACAAATCAGAAATTGAAAAAGATGATTAAAATCAAGTTATTTAAAAGTAAATTATTTGATTTTAAAAGTTTGTTAATTAAAAAATTGATAATAATAAGAAGATTGATTTGATAAGTAATAAGTTAATTAAACATTGCTTATCACTCATTTTTTAACAAAAATGATTAATGATTCTATTAGTACTGAATGTTTCTCATAAAAAATGAATTTAGCTATGATAAAAAAGGAAATAAAACCGTTATAGAGAATTACAAGATGATAAGTATATTGCCACCATTATCAAAAATATTTGAAAAAGCTGTTATATATCAAATTGAGAAAAATTTTGATGATAATGGAATTATTCAGATCAATTCGGCTTCAAAAAGCGTTGCAATGCAAGACATATTAATTTAAAAATTCTCAATACGATAACGGACTATAGAAACCAAAATAAAATTGTTGCAGTCATTTTAGTGATGTAAAAAAAGCTTTTGACAGCTGTAGCCATAGCATTATTATTACAGCAAGCTCAAAAACATTGGTGCCAGTGAAAAAACTTTAAAATGAATCTTTTCATATTTAACAAACAGAAATTTGGGGAAACAGTAAATCAAAAAAAATTATGCAACTCTAATGTCTGCGAAAGAAAGCTCTACGGATTATTGGTCCCAACAAGGTACACACAAGGCCGATCCTAAAAAATTGAAATATGTTATCATTAGATGCAAGCAAGGAAGATATGTGTTTGCTTAACACCATCACCTTTAATTAATGATTTTAGCTAGGCAAACATTAATAAGTCTTCGAGAGTAAATAGAAGAATAACTCTTCCTAACTTTAAGAATTCTGTGTTGGCGAATCAAGTCACTAACTAAACTGCAATTCAAGCTAATTAATTGAAAGATACGCATTTGCTTATAAGTGCAAAAAAATTCAAGAACCAAACAAAAAAGCTTTGTGCTCTTAATAAAGCTTTGAAGTGTCTCAGTTAAATGTCTCAAGGTCGTGCTGAATGTTGATTGTAAAATTTTATTTTATTTTTTCAAGACATTATATTGGCTGTAAAAACTTGGAAATAAGGAAGAAACCTTTCATCAGATATTATCCCCTTT
>NC_088927.1:64172500-64175000 GCF_038396675.1 Hydra vulgaris | reverse complement strand
TGTATGAAATTTTTTTTTCCAACCTGAAAGTTTTGAACCGTCCCTTGTATTCAAAACAAAATTTTCTCAACTCTTTGGTGAACCGGTTTGGTTAATTTTTGTTCAATTTCTGTATTTCGCAAAGTTGTATTCAATTGGATTTAAGAAGGGAAGGAAAATCAGTATTTTGTTTGGTATTTGGTTTTAAAGAGTAGTGGTGTTGATTTTGAAAAGAGATACAAGTGGTAATTATTAATAGTAGAAAAGCTCAGAGGAATTCCTTTGATGAGCCAGTTGATTTTAGTAATGACGAGATCTAGAGAGCTGTTTATGAAAGTTGGGGAATTAGTGTTTTGAAGTAGGAAGCTGTTAAATAATCCATGATTAACCAGTTTGTGATTAGAGGATTTAACTTTCTCTAAATACAGACCCCCATGAGTACATGTAATAACTAGATGACCAAAGTTCCCCATAATGATTAGAGTTGTGTAGGTTAATGCAGGTAGAGTTAATTTATTATTATTGCCATTGGCTCTTCATCAATTAGATTTTAACTAGGTGGCAAGCATTTGAGGGTTAGTCTTTTCTAAATGTCAGGTTTCTAAATATCTGATAGTCCAACAAAAGGTTTTTTTGCTGCAAAGACCCCAAGACCTCCTACCTGCATCTTTATCATTTACTTAATAAAACTTATCACATAGTATTTTGTTGGCTATTTTGTTGACCCTTATCATGTCATAATTAGTATTAATATCATTATTAGTGGGTTAACTCTAGTTACTGCGGCCTTTCTAGAACAAAATTTAATAGTAATAATGTTTCTTGGCAAGTTTGAAAATATTCATTTGTTTTGGTGTTTTTTTAATTAAACTCTGACTCACTTTGCATTTTAAATTCAAAAACATTAACTTTGGTTTTGCTGTTCTGTTTTATTTCTTCTTGAGTGTTTTCCAGTGGTTCTATACAGGTAATTATCATATTGTTTTTAATTTTTTTACTGTTATCAAAATCTTTACGAATTAAAGCAATTATATCAGTTCTAGCTTTGGAATTAGTTTCTCTTTTTGATATGAATCTATTAGTAGAGTTTTATCATTATTCAAATTTTTGTTCTTTTTTTTTAATTTTTTAAATTGATTAAATCAAATCAGTTTTCTCTTCTACCAATGAGTTAATGACTTTAAGAGTTATTGGCTTTGAGAGTTAATGGCTTTAAGAAGGACTGATTTTGTTTTAAGGTCCAGAACTACTTTAATGATATATCTTAATCAGCTGACATAATTCTTATAGGTGCCAGTCACCATTCCATTGATAGTTGGTCACATTGCTTCTGTTAAATTGTTGGTCATGTGTAACAAGACTATATATATATATATATATATATATATATATATATATATATATATATATATATATATATATATATTAAAATATGCAATATAATAGAGTAAATAGAGCTAAATTGTTTATAATTATAATATTATATTTTTATATTGTTGTAAATTTTTTATAGTTAATCTAATGCTTTTTTAATTTTTATGAGTTTTTTTTTTACTTTTTTTGTTGTCATAATGGTTCTATAATGTTTTGATAAAACAAAACTTTTAATGATTTGTCCCTTAGGAATTGATGACTAGACAAGCCATGTTTTAAGCATGACATTTTCAGACATTATTCTCCAAACTTCAGTATTTTTATACTAACGACAATTACAAATGTTTTGTGAAAAATTGCTTTGAAACAAAAATGCTCAAAAAAGTTGTAAAATGAATATAAATATTACATATATATTTTTATTTCTTTTTCTCCTATTTATCCTTATTTTTAATTTAGCTTGATTTCTTATTATATTATTATTTTATTTTTTTTTATTTTAAGTAATTTAAAAATTGTCAGTGCTTTTCTACAATTAGTAATAAAAATTTAATAAAAATACTACATTAACTTATTATCGTTATTTTCTTGCATGTTATTTTCGTTTTATTATTGTGCTTGTTCTACATATGCTTTTTTTTAACAAAATAAAGTTTATGTTTTTTTTTTTAAATTCAACTTATGTTTTTTGTTTAACTGTTATTTTTTTCATTTTTTTAAACATCTCTTTAAAACATTACAATTGTAGTTTAATAGTGATTTCAACTTTTATCTAGATAAAATTTAAAAAATTTTTGAAAAATTTTAAATGGAAGAGCATATAATTTTATTTAATTTTTAGTTTGATGTTGAAACTTCTACATTTTTGGTTACAAAATGTAAATGCAACCATTTAACAGCTTTTGGTGGGTTTTTTGTGGCTCCTAATCCCATACCATTACCTTCGTTAGCAATGTTAAAACATGGTTATGTTCTCCTTGTTACAGTTGGAGTTATTATTTTGCTTTGGATACTTGGATTAATATTTGCACGGAAAATGGATAATAAAGATATTTCCAAGGTTTTAAAATTTTTTTCGTGAGTTTTTAGTTCTATAAAAAAGATGTAAATGATATTTGATACAAAAGAACAAAAAATGAGTTGTTAT
>NC_088927.1:64160000-64167500 GCF_038396675.1 Hydra vulgaris | reverse complement strand
TTAAATTTAATGTTTCTTTAAAAAACCATAAAAATCCAAATTAAAATACCACAGTTTTAAAAACATTCTGAATGTTTTAAAATAATTTTTTTTATTATTTTTTTTAGAGTGTTGCTAAATTGACTATCTTATAGCCTTATGTGGAGTGCTGCTACATCGACTAACAAATAGCCTGACTAGCAACGGAGTGCTGCTACATCAACTGAGGATTTGGTTGGGGCAGCAAATAATTAAAAAAAAAAAAAAGTTTTTCTGTTCTTTAAGATAAATTTTTTTAAAAAAAAACCTAAAACTTACATTTTATGGTAAAACCTTAAGATGACCATGCAAGATAGTATATTTTGGATGTTATAGTTTCATGCCCAATTTCTGCTTTAAAAGTTTCCAGGCGTTCTCTATATGGTTTAAGTTGGGAGAATTTGCAAGCCTTGATAAAACAATAACATCTTTTGACTTTAAATATCTCGTCACTGATTTAGCTTTATGGCATGGGGCAGAATCATGCATAAAGATACATTTAGATGGATCAGGAAACCAATCATGTAACTGAGGAATTAATTTGCCAGCTAATACTTTTTTATATTTATCCATCATCACCCCTTTATCATCCCTTAATCATCCCTTCAATTATATAAAGAAGGATACTGCCCTTACCACTTATAACTAACCAGCCCATCACTTTTAGAGGTGTTTTATTGTCTCCATAACACAGTCTGGATTATATTTTTCTTCTTTCCTTTGTTTAACAAAAGAAGACTTATCCATTACTATTTCAAATTGGGACTCATCTGAGAAACACACCTGAAAACAAATAAAAATAACAATATAAATACTCATATAAATATTTTAATCAGTCATGCTGCTGCAATAAACAACTAAATAAGTATTTATTTATATTTTCCTAATCTTCAGCAGACATATGTAGGTGTTGTTTTGCCCAAGTGAGATGTTTTAATTTCATAGCTGGCATAAGTTTAGGTTTCCTCAGAGGTCTGTAGCATTTAAAACCCAGTTCTGCTATTCGATGCCTTGTAGTTCTGTAAGAAATTTTGATACTGGCTTCTGGTATGATTTTAGTAACTGCTTATGTACTTTTTTTTTGGCTTTTAACACAAATGTTACGAATTGCCTGTTCATCTCTCGGGGTAGTGATGCGTGGTCTACCACATTTTCCACTTCTGACACTTTGTACAGGTATTTTTTTTATCAAGTTTACCTTTAATTCTGCTTACTGTCATCACAGAAACTTTAACTAAATTTGTAATTTTTCTTTGGGAGTGATTTGAATGTTTTAACAAAGCAGATTTTTCTGAAATTTTTTTGTTTGATATATCTTTAGCTTTTCCCATTTATAGGCACCAAATTTCAAATATTTGTAGTTAAAATTACTAATGTAAAAAATGAGTCAGAATCATAAAAATAATAAACTGTTGACAAAAGTTGTATTTATTACTCACATGTTATCAGGCAAATATCAGTTTTGCCACGAATATGTAAAAAGGCGCATTTTGCATGTTTTTGCATATTCTAGCTTATCAATTTTAAAAATTGCCACAATTATTTATAAATGTTACAACTTCCTAAAAAAACATAGGAAATTATTATTGATATTAAAATCTCAAAGAAGGCAAGATTTGAAGGAAATTTATTCATTTAAAATTCATATTTAATTGCATTTTTTGTGAAAAAACAAATGATAACTAATAGTTGCAATATACACCACAATTTTTGCATAAAATAAAATTTTTTAAACTTTTTCATTTAAATCTCTTAACAGTTTAATTTAATTCATGTAATACTAATTTTTAAGTTTTTAGTTATATATTATTTTATTTTTATAATTTTAATATAGACTTTTAGGTCCCATATTAATTTGAACAATATTACTTTGCTATAATAAAATTTATTTTATTATTGAACAATTAGTGCAAGTTTCAGTAAATTTGAATAATATTTTATTAACTTCTATTTTGCCTCTATATTCGTTATATGTTTTATACTATAGATTTATATATTTTTATTTCTTAGTAATTAAAAGTAGTATATAATTAATAAAAAGCAAATCATATGTGGCAGCATTTTATACTTGCAGTAATACTGTCAACTTAACATTTGGGCAAGGTTCTAAATTTCCAACAGCAATGATACCTACAAAAAGAGATGTAAAATATTGATTTTATGTACCCAGAAATGATGCTAAAGGCAAAGGGTCCAGTTTTGCTCATAAATTTTATTGATTAGTTTCTTGAGAAATTGAATATTTGTAATATGTTAATATATACAAGTTGCCTTATTTTATCAATATTGTTAATAATATTATTAATTAATACCCAGCAGTATATGTGAGTGAGTGACTGTGACTGAAGGGTTGGACTGGCTTGAAAAAATGGCCCAGGAAAATTGCTCATATCGTCCCACTTCATCTTACGTTTCATGCATTTAATATATATATATATATATATATATATATATATATATATACATATATATATATATATACATATATATATATATATATATATATATATATATATATATATATATATATATATATATATATATATATATTAAACTTCCCAGCCTAAATATTAATATAAAATAAATATTTCTAAAACACTGCTGTAAGTTAGAGTCTAGAAATAGTAGATAAATATTCAATTGAGATATTGAATAAATATTTATTATGGCGTAAATATAGTTTTCCAATAATTGAAACAGAAGGAATTTTCTCAAAAGTATGTTGATTAATGGAAAAAGCATCCAATTTAAATGAAGTTTCTAAACTTAGAAGAAATGATAATTTAATGCTAAATTGAAAGCTTTTGAGAAAATGTTTGATATATGTTTGTGCAATTGAAAGGAGTAGAAGTAGGAAGTAGTAGAAGAAAAGTAGTAGTAGACAGGAGTAGAAAGAAAGAAATCCAGATGTACTTTTAAAGTCCCAATGAAAGCATGGGATATGTTAGTTGGACAAAAGCAACTCAAAAATCAACATAGACCATTTGATCATACTTACACATTTACTTAAAAAAAAAACTGAAAGTTGATAAAATAAATTTGTAACAAGGCAAAAGGGATTAAATACACATAAAAATGATTTGTATGGATCTGAGAAAAGTATAGAATTAGATGCATCTAATGATGAAAATGACAAACTTTATGAATCTGATAATTCCTTAAACAAATATAATCAAAATATGATTTTTTACAATGAGCTGGCTATTGTGGCAGATCGTTATCAGGTCAGTTGCAGAGCAACTACTGCTATTGTTAATGCTGCTTTAAAGACATGGGAATACTAAATGAATCAAATATGCTTGAAAGGAAAAAAGTGAAACAAGAAAGACTTCGTGTTGGACAAAAAAATGTAATTGAGAGAAAATGTGAAAATTTGAAATTACAATGTATTGGTTTTGATAAAAGAAAAGACAATACATTAAAATAAGTATATAAGTAATTACAGCTATATACAAACAGTTAAAGAAGAACAAATTGCAATAGTCAATAACCAACAAGCAGCTATATAAATCATCTAACACCTGATAACTTTTCACTGCATTGCTGATAAAATTCTTCATTTAATATTTGAAACTTGCTGTAGTGGTTCTTTAAATGCTATCTTATGTGATGCAACTGTAGTAAACACTGGTAAATTTGGAGGAGTGATAAAACTAATAGAAACAGAACTTGATAGACCAATCCGGTGGCTTATTTGTGACCAATCCATTTTAAAATTATATTCTTTTTTTAAAATAGTATATTATTAGATAATTTATATTGTATAACTAAATGAAAAAATTTAAATGGTATAAAACACAAATAAGATGAAAATTGCTAACGATAACCCTATTTTTCTCTAAAATGCTTTAAAATCAGATTTTGTGTGTGACCCCTACAGAGGTTACCACAAACCTCAAAATCGCTATACAAAAAAAAATTGACCTGCCCTAATATATATATATATATATATATATATATATATATATATATATATATATATATATATATATATATATATATATAATGTAAAAAATTAGACAATTGCTTGCACAAACTTCTAATAAGCCATGATGTTCACTACAACTTCTTTATCAATACTAAACCATTAGAATGTCTGGTACAACTTTACTAATTTATAAGAATGCCTTGCTTAACTTTACTAAACCATCAGAATGTCTGGCTCAATTTTACTAAGCCATTAGAATGTTTGGTAAAACTTTACTAAACCATCAGAATGTATGGCTTAACTTTATGTTTGAAAGTTTCTTCTTATGCTAATTGAACTTGATTAATACTAACCTTTGTAAGCCTGAGTTGTCTTGGCTCTGCCAATCCTGAGGTGTCAACTTTTCTTTGCTCCATATTTTGCAAAAACTAATGGCTTTAATGCTTTATGTAGACTCTTCTACTTGCCTAAGTAGTACATAAAACATAAAACGTTTCAAAATATTATTAAAATTCATAAATTTTTATTTGAATTAAAGTATTTTTAGTAAAAATTATTATAATAAAATAATAATTGTTATTTTAGTATAAATTTAAATTTTAAGTTATAATAAAAAAAACTGAAAAAAAAACTAACTGTTTGCTAAACTATTATATATTTCTAATATTTACTTAAATTTACATTGACTGATTTTATGACCATAGCACTAAATGACCGCAATATCTTGACCACAGCACTGAATGACCACAATTTGTTGACCACAGCACTGAATTACCACAATTTCTTGACCACATCACTGAAAACTTTTTCTTGTTTAATCAGTCTAATTCGCTAGTCCTATTAATTTTTTTTTTTAGAAAATTACATTAGGCAAAGCAGCCACAAATTAAACACAATTTTTTAATTTTACCGAAAAATAAGGAAGATGATAAAAAACAAATAAGGAGGTTAACTAAAAATTCTTCAAATAAAGAGTTCAAGTTGAAGCTCATCAGCGGCTGTGAGGCCATTGCAGAGACTAACATAATTCCACCGCATTGCTAGACTTAGTTTTAAGTTGAAATGCGGTAGTGGTGTAGTGGTAGAGCGCTCGCTTCATAAGCGAGAGGTTCCAAGTTCGATCCCCACCACGTCCCTGGTAGTACCGCGCTCAACTTGTTTCTCCGCGCAGCGGCCTTGTTCGTCAAAGTTCGTGTTTCGGAGTTATAGAGTTGAGAGAGGGTTATAACCACAATTAAGTAGCCTCCTCATCTGTAGTGGCCTTCTGGGCCTTGGGGAGGTGAAATAACAAAAAAAAAAAAAAAAAAAAAAAAAAAAAAAAGACAACAATTTGTTAAGAACAATGGCTCTAGTCTCACAATTTTCTCTCCAATACTTGCGATATTGATTTTAAGAAAGTATATATTTATTGGATTGTAATATTTTTTTCATTCAGTTTGTTAAAATAGTTTCTAATAATATTAACAATATAAAAGGACTGAAGGATTAGTATGGTTTGTAGATTTTTAAAGACATCTATGGATGTTAAATGCTTTCTATTTAACTAAAAACAAAGTTCAGATAAGCACTTGTTGGCTTTAGAAAAGAGTTCTGGAAAATAATTTAGCACGATTATGAATACAGGTTATTAACATACATAGTATATCATACATATAATAACATACATAGTATATACAGATTATTAACATACATAGTATATCATACATATAATAACATACATAGTATATACAGGTTATTAACATACATTAGGGTGATGCATAAAAATAAAATTTCAAACTTTAAAAGTCTCACCTTCTAGTATTGTTACAAATAATATAAAAAAATTAAATAAAAATTTTCAGCTTTTTAAAATAATATTTAGGGGTAGCTCAATAGGTTTGAAATTTTACACGGAAACTGGTCTTTTGAAAAAAAATCATATCACTGCCAGGCTACATAATTTGCATTAACAATACATATTAATCAAACTAATTTAATCATATTAATTAACAAATTTGAAATTAATAACAGTACTGAAAGTCTATGACTAAAACATATTAAAAGCTGAGAAAGTCAATTCATTGGAGTACTCTCCTGATGTCCCTCAAAATGTAACGATTTTTTTGCCGTTTTGAATTGTTCTCTGTGTTCTCATTCTTGGTCAGTATTTCATTATACTGAGTGATTAAAGCTACACCTCTTTCAGCACAGTCATTAACAACTCTCAATCCATTCACTCTGTCTTTAGCCTTTTTGTAAATGTCATCTGTGTCCCAGCTAACTGGTCAATGTCAAGCAAAGCCTGTTCACGAATTCCCAAAAGTCGAAAGAATGCAAATGTTTTTGACATTAAAAAATCTTCAATTGACTTAAAGTGAATGTCATTAACATTTCCCAATCTTTACAGGTTGTCTTCTTGTGGTTTGTTATTCAATCTTTCAATCATTTTTTGTTTTCTTTCATGTGATACATTACTTGAAAAGAACCTCAATCCAATGAGTTCTTTGCTCAAATATCATAAATGGCGTTTTAATGCAGCCGTTGCCTTTTTGCTAGCTTTTTTGTAAATTGTTTTGTACGATTCAAATTTCTTCATTAATTTCAAATCATTAGCAGGTGCTTCGGAAGCAAGTGGACAAGAAAACCATGCAGACATGTACAGAAGAGTTAAAAACAGATTGAACTCCAACAGGGATTTCTCTTCTTTTTTAGTAACCTTGAGTTGCTTTCGGAACATGTACATTTTTATACAGTAGATGACCTTAGCCATCCACCGTGCGTGGCATGGTGGATGCACCTGGCACATTGAAATGTTGTCCTCTAGGAGAAATATTGCCAAAAAGACATTTGAATACATCTGACACAATAATTTCATGCATATGATGACGGCATGCTAAGTGCAATAGATTTTTCTCTAATAATTTTTCGATTAATGTACATGCTCCGGAAAGACATCTGGTGTTACTCAATGTAGTGTCGAAGCACATTCCAACAATTTCTTTTTTTACTCCCCATTAAGATGTAAGTGTCAATGTAGTGTCGAAGCACATTCCAACAATTTCTTTAATTACTCCCTGTTAAGCTAGAAACTGTAGCATCCGTCATTCCTGCACCTGTTTTGGTCACAAGTTTAGGAACTCCTAGCAACTTTTCCGTATTTTCTCCCATTACCAAAATTGCTAAACGATCAAGATTTTTGAAATCTTTAACATTATTTTCATAAACTCTTGGCAGTTGCAGCAATAGTAAAAGTTGCCTCTCAATCCGACATTTTTGTTTAGTCTAATGCAGCTGCAAGCTCCGGTGACATAATTGTTTCGGTTTTGAATTTCTTTGGCATTTTTCTCTTCAGCATCTTTCTTTTAGGTTCAAAATTGTCATTTAATTCGCATTCATTTGATTCAGTGTTGATTTCAATATCCTCATTTTTCAAGTCTAGCAAACACATTGAAGGAGTTTTTTCAATACTTTCTATTCATATCTTTTCAATTTCTGCACATTGTTCAATTTGTGCTTTCCTTTCTGCTATTGTTCTCTCCTTTTTAAACAATTTCTGATCAACTGCAAGCATGCAT
>NC_088927.1:64115000-64155000 GCF_038396675.1 Hydra vulgaris | reverse complement strand
TTGTCATCAACATCAACCCAATTATTATATAATTATATAATTAGGAAGCATTTCACCTTTAAACTATTTTATATGGTATTTTCCGTCTTTAAGAATCCATCCTGAATTTTCTGGTAAGTGAAGAGAAGGAGAGGCTTTTATAGAACTCATCCATATTCCTGGTACATAATTAGTTCTCTTGATTTTTTCATGTAATACACAAGAACAAGTTACTAGGTAACTCCAATCCATTTTCTTGATACATAAAATTCCGGAGTCAATACCTTTCGGTTATATTTCTTTAAAAATAGCTCTTTATGTACTTCATCAACAGAAGTAATGAACTTTTTTTTATAAATGCTACAGACATATTTCTTGATTACCTGGACACCTGTCTCAGGAACATACTCATTAGTACCCATTCTTTCAAATATTTCCTGCGACATGATATCTTTCTAAAGAACTTTTATTGGTTGAACCTTACCTCTATGATTGAAGCAAGCTGTATAGTCACATCCTGAGAATGCGTAGCTTGCTGGAAGAGATTTGCATAATTTTTTTCCTAATTTTTTATAACTGATAAAAATCTTATCTTAAAGTATTATTTGTGTACAAACTAACTTCTAGTCACACCATTACATCCTGGTTGATATTAGCGTAACATCCTAAAGCAATTATTAATACATCTGTATCAGACATCTGAAGAACAATATTAAATGGTCCAGTAATCAATTTTAGGTAAAAGATCATTCTAGAATCGGCCTTTTTGTGGGTAGAATTCAAATGCAGTTCTTCAGCTTTTATCATTTTTCCGCCATGATATGTTAAGGAAAAACATTGATCTTTATTATTGACAAACAATTTCCTAGTACATAGTATTGAGGTAAGCGAATCGTCTTGTGGTTAAAATGTTTATCATAGATTCTTTGAAATAATCATTTCAAAGTGCAGAAAGCCAGTTGTAGGGTCTTTTTTGAGATGAACCAGCGATTTGATATGAGAAGTTTCTTTCATTTATTTCAAATAAATGCGAAATGATGCTTGTGCAAATTAAATGACTTTGTGCCCATCTTTGTTTTAGTGATATCAAATTTTTTAGTGCAGAAGTTTTTTTTTCTTTGGCAAGCTCATCTATTTCATTAGATATTTCATGTTTTCTTCTTTTTCTTTTCGATGTAGTAAGTTAAGCTCAACTTGAACTACATCTTTGTCATCTAAAGTTTGAAAGTATGATTTAAAATGTAAAACCTCCATTGCTAATGCAAGAAGCTGATGCATGCACTTACTTTGCTTGTAACCTTTTCCTGAAAGAAATGACTTAACCAGATTCAACAATATATTTTCCAAATGCAGAAAATGCAGCCATTTTGATATGAAATGCACCTAAGGCAATAAGACATTGTCAAAGCATGGAGATTCTTCATCTTGATGCTGCATTTTGATTTTCGCAATTGCTAAGTCATAGCTAACAGAGATTAAATTTTTCTTGCATTCCTTTGCAACACGCTGAGCTTAAGTTAGAGTTTCAGCTACTAAAGTTGGTGATTGATTTATTTGAGGAAGATACCAAACTTTTTGCATGCCAACCTTTTTGGGGAACATATTTGAAGTCCAACTTACCCACGTTAGTGTGGATTCTGATGATAAATAACAATCTATCATCCATGAGGCGTCTAATTTTTTTGGGAAAGTATACGATGCTGGGACTTTAAATCTTGTTTCAGCTGTTATTGGAATCATTGCTGAAATTCACATTTTTGGTTTCTTTTGGTACGGTTTAATTTCTAACCCAGTGCTTCAAATGCTCTTCTTCTTTTCTTCGTAAACTTTGTTTGCAGTGCAGTTTCTGTTAATTCCTTTGTAATAGATGGATTTTTATTTATTTTCATTTTCTTCAATAAGTTAATACGAAATACCTACTGTATCATGCAGAATGTCTTTTCCTCTATAAGTTTCGACAAACCTGTCAAAATTATTAAACGCAACACTTGTACAGTAATTTTTATATGGCACTTTGCGTTAATGAATCATTTTTGCTTGCTTTAAATGTTAATCCAGTTTCAAGTTCTTCAACAGTAAGATAACTTATGCTGTGCCCTAATCTGTTTAATAATTCAATGACTTTTCTACTACCGGCATACTTTTTACAGCAAAACCTACTAATAAAACTTTAGACAATTTTTTCTTGCTCGGTGTGGCAACAAATAAAACACTTTAGCAAATAGATTTTATTTGCCGCATCTTTCCAGCCGAATTTCTGTTTCTTAAATCTATACCCCTAATGAGGTTTTCAAAAAATTGTAATAAGAGATCATGAATTTCTACTTCTCCTTTCGTGGTATTGGCTATAGTTAGATGTTTAGGCAATGGTGTTTTTTTTGCTTCTAGTGTAGAATGTCTAATGGCAAAAGCAGCATCTCTGATTTTAATATTTATGCGCTTGCTTTCATAGAGTGTTCTTTCCTAAGTGTCTTTTTGATTCCAATTGAGCTAATAAAGATAAAGTTCCCATATTTTGTCTTTCCCTTTTGAATTGATACTTTTGAACCGTAATACATAAGTTTTTCTTCAAGTTTATGCAAGATTTACTCAGCACAGTGGGATTGCTTTCAATCTATTTCTAGCTACAGCATTTGGGACCTGTTATCAGGCCTTGTTATGAGATTTGTTTATGTAACAAAAAAGTGTAATGCTAATAAATGTAACTTTACTCAATAAAGATATTTACATTGTTAAAAGTTTAAAGTACCTTATTCTAATTAAATATAAAACCACATTAAAAATTGTTGTAAGTTTTAATCCTTATGAAATATCTTTAAATTAAATGATATTGTTAAAAAGATATTATAAATGTAATTTAAATTTAAAAAAAAAAAATACATTTTAAAATCTTATACTTATTATAAGTTTTTTTTTTGTTTCAAACTTTTGTTTTATGATAATTTTTTTTTTAATGAGGGAACACTTGTTTATGGTTGAATTTCTTAAAGGGATATAAATGCATTTACTACAGTTTTTAAACTGTTTACACAACTATACAATTAGATTGGGTTTTCCCTTTTATAAAAAACGTTCACGCTACCTAAGACATTTTAGGGTAATAGCCAATAAAAAAAAAACGTTATTTTAGTTGGCGAGTGTTTATAACAGAAAAAACATCGTAACAAATAATTATCTCAAAATGTACTACTTCAGATTTAAAATATCATGTAAGCATCCTGTTTGAAGCTTATAAACATTAAATATTTATTACTTAACGAAATGTTTATTATTTTAAACTATAAATATATTTCTTAAAAAAGGCAATTTTAGCTTTATAATTGTGTTGAGTCATTTCAATAGATTGTATTTCTGAATCAAATGCACCTGTTAGAAAGACCAAAGTCCAGCCAGGTATAAACCTTATTCCGGACAAGGCCAAAATTAGGTTAACGAGTGTCTAAAAGTAACTCATACTTGTAAGATCTTTATATTATTAGATTTTATTCTTTTAATATGAGTACTTTATGTTACATGTATGTCCTAAAAGTTATCAATCTTAAGTTTATGCATTTATTTAGTTAAACATTTATATGATATTTTTAAGATATGAAGATGATGACTTTTAAATTAACAAAAGTCTAAGCAATTGAAAGATATCATATTGTTTCATGTTTCATGTATGATTATTGCTTATAAATGAAATTGTATTAAAAAATAATCTTTAATTGAAAATTTTAATAATTTATAATATAAACTTTTCATTTTAGAATGGCTGATGATAATAAAAAAATTCATAATAAGAAACAATGTCATCCAACTCGAGGTAAATATGTGAAATATAAAGAGGAAGTGTTACTTGAAGCAATAAACAGTGTTATTAGTTCACCTAAAATGTCTGTTAGAGTTACTGCTAAATTTCTTAAAGTACCCCAAGCAACTTTGCAGAGCAGGATAAATGGAAAAGCTGGGATTGATGCAAAAGCAGGAAGAAAAAGTTTATTGCCACTTGATCTTGAAAAAAGTTTCTTGATTTTTCAGACAACAGCTAGGATAGGGATTGGTTTTGGAAAAGAACAATTCATGGTATATGCTGGCAAGCTTGCCAAAAAAGTATGGATATTCTTTTAAGAATGGCAAACCATCTAATAAATGATGGTGGTTACTTTAAATTTACATAACAAAAAAGTAACTCTTTGACATACATAATCAACAGCATCAGTTTGTCATCAATGCAGGAATCCGATAAAGGTGGCAAATTGTTTTATTGCTCTTAAAGAAGTCATTAAAGACTGTCAGTCTGAAGTAATATGGAATATGGATAAGACAGGGCTGCAGCTTGACTTTAAGGTGCACAAAATTGTTACTGCAAAAGACACTAAATATTTACATACGAGAACAAGTGGAAATCGAGAAATAATTACTTTATTTGTTTGTGTGAATGCAGCAGGAAGAGCCTTACCACTTCATGTGATTCCAAAAGGGAAGACAGTAAAATCCCTTCAAAGTTTTCAAGTTCTAGATGCCCCAGAAGGAACCAACTGGAGTCCAAGTGAATCTGGATGAACTAAACAAGGGATTGCAAAACTATGAGCTTACATTATTAAAAAACATTTGACCTCAATGTCCAAAAGTTTTAATTTTGGATGGCCACGATTCCCACAATTTCGTAGAGTTAATAGATATGGCCATACAAAACCGAATTGAAATTATTGAATTACCTGCTCAAACAAGCAATTGGCTTCAACCTTGTGCAAACAACCTTGAACTGTATTTAAGCCATTCAAAGTTTCATATAATAAAGCAGCCCAGGATATGATGTCTAATCACCCTGGGGTTATAGTAAACAAGGCCAATTTTACAGGACTTTTAACCAAAGCCTGGAATAAAAGTATGACAAAAGCTAATATTGAATCTGGCTTTAAATCATATGGATTCTTCCCATATAATCCTTTGATTATTCCGGCTGATGCTTACTTGCCCAACTATGTGTATTCTGAAGACAGGTTTGTGACTAATCTCTTTGATCAAATTAAAACAATTGATAATACAACAACAATTAAGCAGATTAATCAAACAACAGACAGCACAAAAGTACCAGGTATTGAGTTGGAACAACATCTAATTACCAACCCAAGATTTTCTATAGCAAATGATCATGACTATTTAGCTGAAACAATAACCGTAGTAGAAATTCCAGAACATAAACATGATGGTTTAATGGAGCTAAGTATGAAAACTATAGAACTAAAAGCTGAAAGTAATAAAACTGCATTTACTAGTAAGTTTCAAGACAGCTTAAGGATTATGTCTGACTCTGAAATTAAACAGCCTATTGATCAGCATGAAATTGATTTTACAGTTTCAACTCCTTTAGCTTCTGATTTTGTAAAAACTAGATGTTTTGCCCCAAATTTCCCTTTTAAACATTTTTCTTATCCAGGAGTTGGAGATGATATTTTGCCATATTCAGATTCAAGTTTTTTGTGCTTACTTCTAAGGAAGCATATGAGTCACAATTAAAGCAGATGCAAAATAAAGCTCAAAATGAAACAGAATAAGAAATGCGTAAGTTGAAAAGACTACAAAACTTAAAAATAAGGGAAGCAAAGGTATTGTCAAATATAATCTTAGAAAAAAACCGTTGCTATAAAAGCGAACCAATAAAAGTATAAAAAAACTGTGTAATTTGATTATGTTGTTATGAATTTATGTCCTTAGTGTTTAAAACAGTCTTTTATAGAGCTCACTGAATTCTTTTTATTTTTTAATGCGAATATTTTATTCTATGCAAATCTTTTAAAACAGTAGTATAGATTATTACATTGACATTAATTATTACATTGACATTAATTATTACATTGACATTAATTATTATATTGACATTATTCATCCTGATTTACACATAATAGGTTCTTATTTAAAATATTAAACCTAGTTTTGTGTTTGGTTTTTATTTGCATTGCAAAAATTTACTTTTATTTGTTACCAATATGTATGCGTTTTTTTTTCTTGCACATGGACAAATTGGTGCAGCTCCTGAAAACATTTTTTTTTTTTAAGGTTTAAGCATCTTTATTATGTTTAGGCAAGTTTAATTATTGATGGATGCTTAGTATTAAGTTAAGCAATTATATTCTAACAGATATTTAAGAACATGTTCATTTTAAATTTAAATTAAATAAACTTTAAGTAAGTCCAATTTTGCTAAAACTGTTTTACTTATTGCTTATCTGTTAGCCGGCTAAATTTGTAGGATAAAAAAATTATTGATTCAATATTTAGTAATACAATTAATTTTTAAATATTTTAAATGCCAACCCATAAAAGTATTAGTAAAAAGCTTATTTTTTATATTGGCTGTATTTAGGTTCATTCCGCATACGCCTGGCTGAAATTCGGTCATAGTAGCTGTATTTTGGTCTAATTTATATACTTTTTGTTATCATTGTTTTTTCAAAAAATTTTCATTTATAATAACTGCTGTAATTATATCCTAAATACTGAAAGGTTAATCTTTCTAAAAATGTATAATTTTCATATAGACCTTTTTGTTAATATGTCTGTAGAAACAATTTTTTAAGGATGCGGCTGGAATATGTTCACTTTACCCTAGTTCAACTGGGTTTTGACAAAATAAAAATTGTGATTAAACAAAGATTATCGCTTTTCTGCTTTGTTTTTTTTTATTTCAATTAAAATGTTTCGTTTTCATTCACTGTAAAACCTAATGTATTTTCACTATTTCTTACTAAATCCAAAAAAAAAAATTACAGTATTTTCGGTTTTAAGATGTTATTAGCAGAGCTTGTTTTTAGCAAATATCAGTAAATTTATGAAATTTACATATCTTATATTTATAGCACTAGTATTAGTTTTGTTTTTAAAATAAATATAAATTGGGCTTTTAAAGTGTTTACTTATTGATCATGTTATTTTTATTCGGTTATAAAAGTTTGGGTTGTTTTATAAGAAAAATAATGAAATTCTTTTATACAAAATTTAATGGCAAAAAGGGAAAACCCAAACATAACATAACTCGAAGTTAAAAGAGCTTATTTGTATTGATGTCTTTATTAACTACAAAATTGCATTAATTAAACCAGTATTTTTTAAGTTGTAGAGCCAGAACTTACTTTTGAGAAGAAAAAAAAAAAGTTGTTAAAATTTATTAAGTTATTCATTTTAACGGTCAAAAAATGAATAAAATTAATCTTTTTTTTTAACAATTTGGCTAAAACAAAACCTTTACATACTACTCATAAACTAGTTAATCATTTTTAATTGATGTTTGGTCTGATCAATTCAAAAAACTAATGAAAAAGATTGAAATTTGATAAATTTTTTTTTTCTACTTGAACATAGTTTAAATTTTTGGCAGTAAAAAAAATTGTAAAACTAAAGTACTGTAAAACTAAAGTAATGATAAAGCAAATGATTAAGTCATGAATAACTAAATAAATAAATAATGCAAAGCATTTTAAAATTTTTAAAAGAACTTTAATTGAATTTAATAAAATAAATTTATATTTAATTATATTTAATAATAAGTTTAATTTAAGTTTAATAAAATAGATTAAAATATCTTTTATTTAAAAAAAAAAAAAAAAAAAAAATAGAAAAAAGTTTTTTTTTCTATCTGTTTTTTTATCCAATAAAAAAAATATTCCACAAGTGTTTTTTTACAACAATTAATTACAGCTTAATACTTTCCGCATAAACTGTTCTAAAAGACTGTTTAAATAGACTGAAAAATGAATTAAAATGAATTAAAGGAACTTCTCTTGTTAAATCTTTTTATCATATCTTGTTCCTTTTTTTCTTTTATTGCAGTTGGTATATGTTCAGCTATATTTTGATAGTTTTTTTTGGCAAACAGCATGGTACACAACTTCCTTTGCTACAAAATTTGTGTTTTGTAACCTTGTTATCATTTGTTTGTCATTAATCCAACGTGCATATGTTTTTATTTTATTTTATTTAGATATCGCCCATTTTTGCAAATACGAGTTTTTGCTTAACACTTTTATGTTTTTGGTTTCCCCGCCAGCAAAATAAGGAAAGCTCTGGGAACACAAGAGTTGAAGATGACTCTAGTGAAATAATACCCAAACGTGTGGTGCAAGTATTGTTGCTTGGTTTTATATTGATTTGATTTTCTTTAGATTGAAGTTTATATCTTTATGATTTTGAAAGAGCAACAAGCCTGTTGTTTCAAGTGATAGAAAATCTTTATATTTTAGATTATGCTTCTTTCAAAGTTTTAATATAAGGTGGCATTTTTGAAGTAAGTTTAGATTTAAACAGTGTAATACTTCCTTCAGTTTGCCCCTTTCCGACATGCAAGACAGCAAGGCTCTAACAAAATATTGTCTTCTAAGTAGAAGAGATTTTACTCTTTACAGTATTATATAGTTATACTACTTGGGAAAAAAAAGTAAGAACAATAACAACAAAAAATCCAAATAAAAAAGCTTTTAGAATCCTTTGCATAATTATTAAATAATGTTATAGTTAATAGAAATGCATTCTAAAGGGGATATAACTTATATAAGAAAATTTTGTTACTATATGTAACAAAAACTTGCGATAAAAGCATAGTTCTAGCACAAATTAGATCTTAATATATACTCTTTCACTAAAAGCTATAATGATCAGAACTGCGCTTTACAACAAAATAATTGTTTTAAATAAATTTAGCTTACCTTCCATTTAATTTTAGATCTTTTATTAACTTTAATTAAGATTGTACCTAGTGATAAATAGCAATAAGAATAAAATTAAGCCACACTTTTATTGCTCCATATAATGTTTATTACACATCAAATCATTTAATAGTCAAACACAGTAAACGCTTCCTTCTCTCTTAATTCTTCATGTAAAATATTTGAGTATTAAAAAATGTATTAAATATATTTGAGTACAAACGGAGCAGTTTTGAATATCATAATAAATTTGAATATAAGCAATTGTAAAATGCAAAAGCCACTTACTTTATAACACAGTTTTTGTACAATAATATGATAATAATATTATATAATAATATAATATCATACTGAGATCATAATGGAAGTACATAATCTGAAACATTTACCTCAGTGCTTTGGGAATAGGGTTTGAAGTTGGTCTTTGATGTGGTCTGACCTCTATTTTGCCCCAGAAATACATGTTAGATTTGGGCTCATTGAGTACCACTATAACATAAGAATCTTTTGTGAAAATTTGGTCACTGATAATTTTGGGGTAAATTAATGGCCCAACTCACAGTTTTAAGGGGACCTAACCCAGGCTTTGCCCCAACTTTTGATGTTAGATTTTTCATTTTTCGTATCACCCGAAATTCTATTTTAGTTTTTAAAATTTGTGGCTTTGATACTTTTGGGGTAAATTAATGATTCTTTTGGGCCAAGTTTGCGATGTCCTGGGCACCAAACGCCTCCAATATGGACAAGCTGACAAACTTTTTCTTAGAGAATGCAACATTGTTACGTTAAAAGTGTCAAATTTTCTGATAAAAATGGGCTAAAAAAAACTGTGACTGGCTCCTGGGCTAAATGCGTTATGTTCCATAAAACTATTTACATATTCTTTTGTCTGTGAAAGCCATTATGTTTTACTGTTATGTTACCCTTTAATTTAATTTAATAAGGCATTATTATGACATCATTAAAAATTTGTAAAAAAACAGGATTATTTTGCAAATTGTGTTACACGTTTAAGATATTTTCTATAAGCAATAAGAGCATTCAAACAACTTTTATTATTAATACTGTTTATTAGTATATGTTTATTTTTGGTTACTGAGACTCATACTTTTAATATGGATTGTTGCTAATACAATGGTTTCCATTTATTATTATTTAATAATGTTGTTATATTATTATTCATCTTTATTAGTTTTATGTGCGTATAATATGGTAGTCTCTCTTTTCAAACCCCTATTCCGACGTTGAGCATCCTTAACGTCCTAAAACCAGGACTTTTAGGGGATAGGCAAATTGGGATATATAGGGATAGGCGCATTAAAGTGTACATACGTCGACTGATTTATATAGAATGAGTGTGCATACATTGACTGAGGGTTTGAGTTTAGGCAGGTTGTCTTGAACTGAAAGAATAATTTTTTTCATGTTTGTGGACTTAAAGGAGACTGTCGGAATAGAGGCTTGATAAAAAAGCTTACCGTATAATACACACATAAAATTGATAAAGATGAATAACAATATGACAACACTGTATGTATATTAGGGCAGGCCAAAGTAACACATAAATTTTTTTAATGAATCAATTTTACTAATAACTGCATAAAATATTGTTGCTTTTACTATAAAAATCATTTTTTGTTATGAAAGTGTTTATGTAGCTTATCTCTAAGTTTTGCTAAATTTCATTTTTAGTCTGAAATAATTGAATGCAACTAAAAGACAAAACTTCTATAACATCTATTCCGTTTTTTAATTTGTTTGGTTAAATACTTACAAATAGTTGCTTATTTCTATTGTTCTTCATTTAAACATAAAAACGCATGAGATGCATGTTGCATCCCAGGAAAAAAAGTTTTATAGAATTTCTATAAACTTTTAAATAAATTTATATAAACTTTTGGAACATAGAATTTGGTCTATAGAAATTCTATAGAATTCTATAGAATTTCTAAAGAATCTTTGATAAATTCTATAGAAATTCCAATCGAACTTTTTTTTCTACATTTTATTTTATAGAAAAAAAAGTTTTTTTCTATAAAATAAAAAGTAGAAAAAAAAGTTTCTATAGAATGTCTATTAATTTCTATAGAAATTTAGCAATTTCTATAGAAATTAATAGACATTCTATAGAAATTTTATAGCATTTCTTTATAATTTATATAGGCCATATGTTCCAAAAGTTTATAGAAGTTCTATAGAACTTTTTTTCCTGGGATTACACGTTGTTTTTTTTTTATAAGCATATAATACTTTTAATATAATTTATGTTTTACATAAATACCACCAGCTTATATTAAAACAAATATTTTACAACAAGAGATCTACTTAAAAGATTTTATTAAGATAATAATAAGAACAATGCATTCAAAACTTTACCATACATATAGAAATTTGTTTTGTTATGACTTTCCAATGCAGTGTATTTTTTCAAAAAACATGTTTAAAATGCTGAGTAAGACTAAATAATATGCTAAATTTTTAGCAAATTGTTTTTAACATAATCTACTCTCACCTATCTAATTGTAGGGAAGAGTTGAATAGCTAGGGAGAGTAGATTCAATGATAAAAGTTCATTGATTGGGTTGTTGTAATTCTAGGGTTAGGTGAAAATTTGAGCTAGCGCATATTGGGGGAATGGTTATTAGATTGGGAGTGGGGTGGAGGGGGTAATTTTCTTTTTTTACACTTTTTAAGGATTAATTCTCACGCAAACATTATTTTAAAACACATTTTTGTATCCTGTTTACACTAGAGAACTGGAGTACAAATTTACTGTGTGGTGTTTACTGTATTTTGTTTTATACTGTATTGTATTTTAAAATTGTTTTTCCGCTGTTTTTTTATCAAACAATAGCCTTTACTAAATACTTTAAACCAGTACTCCAAGTAAGAAAGGATGGGGTGACCTTCTAAAGTATAAATATATACAGCAATGATAAGATGGTATTTTGAAAATACTGAAAACCAACCCATTGTATTTTTTTCCCTTTTCAAGCACTACTTAAAAAGTAAATCGTAAAACACAAAGTTTTTATGGATAAAATTACTAAGATCATAAAGATATGATGAGACAATTGGGTGTGTTAAATAACGAAATTTTTGGTATAATTTTTTTTTTTAAATGAACTATTCAGTTATATTCTTCAAGATAAAAGATTAAATTCTGCAAAAGTAAATATAAGTATTATAATATTTTGGCTTCAAAACAACAATAGACTGTTAACAAGCTCAACATACGCAACTTTCCCCTAACGGAAAATTAATAACTTATAATTTAAATAATTTTTACCTATCTGCTCCATTATCATTACAAAAATACTTTTTATCATTTTTTAAAAAAGTTGTTTTTTGTGTTCATGCTAAAGTTAAAAATTGTTACAAACCAAAGTACAATTTTGCATTGCTTTTCATGGACCCCACCTATGATGTGATTAAAAACTTATTGCTCCAATAATTATTTAATTTTTCCATTTGTTTTAAAAATCGTTTTACAGAAGAAATCAGTTTTAGAACTTGGAACTTTTTGCTTACAAGCGAGCCTTCTATCATTATTACCACTACCACAGTGGTAGTGGTTTATATTAGTCATATACATTAATAATATAAATTTAAACCATTTTAACAAATGCATCTTTTATGCAGCAGTGGAAGTATGAATGAATAAAAAAATAATTTTAAAAAGGAAATTTATTTGTTCAAATAATCAATGGATAATACTTTTTATATTAATTTTCCAACTGATTCAGAACAGTCTAGTTTGCAGCTCTTGAAAGTTGAAATTAGATAAATAGGTAGGATAGATGATTTTTAAAAATTCATTTTCACTTGAGATTCTGAGATTTAAAATCTAATAAAAACTCCTCTCTGGCTATCAAGCCGTCATCATATTTTTAAATTATTCTTTGGGTCATTTTAGAAAACTGGAAAAATCTTTCTTAAAAAAATGCAAATGAAAATTGCATTTACTTTAATTGGAAATAAATACATAAAAATAAATATATAGAACAAATTCAAATAAAATTTCTTATCTTTAGGGCAAGGCTACACAAAAAAAATTTTTTAAAGTGATCAAAAATTATTTGCTGATTTAGCACAATACAAATAATTTATAACCCTCTTTTATGAGTAACAAGACAGTTATTTTACTGAAAAAAATTATTGTTCATCAAAAATATTTCTTAATGATATAAAAGTCTTAATCTTTTTAGGCTTTTCAACAAAATCCTAATTTTGGCATGTTTTTGGCTAAAAATTAAAATAATCAAATCAAATTCGGCTGTACTCAATGTTTTTTTTTTAATTTTTTTTTATTGTTTGTATTCTTATGTGTAAAGTACCATATTTTTTGACATGCAGTTTTCAAAATTTTTGTTTTTTGGCCTGCTCTAAGTAAAAAAAAACAAAAAAAAATGCAAATCTTTATATTAAATTCTGCAGTATTCAAAGTCATTCTAGTACACTTTTTAAAAAAAATGCTTTTATTATGTTAAGCAACAACATTTCATGCAACCAGGTGTAATTTTTTAATTTTTTTAATTTTGGCCAACCCTAATGTATATATATATATATATATATATATATATATATGTTAATTTAAAATGTTAATATAATTTAATTTAAAAGATATTAGTTAATAAACATAATGAGTAATTACTCATTAAATTAGGTTTTCAAACATAATGCAAGATTTTGTGTTTTATAACGGGTAGTTACCATTATGTTCAATGTATAATTCGTATGAAAACAACATGTCAAATACTGTTACGTTTTCATGCAAATTTTTTTGTTGAATATAACAGGAATTACTTTAATGTATAGCATTATGTTTTTGAAAAATAAAACGGGTATTTTTTTTTTTACAGCGTAACATGTTTAGTATTATAAAAGTAAAAGAATTATTTTATTTGAGTTGAATCGGAAGTCAGGAATGCTAAAAAATGAGTAAATTTAATTCTACACTTTCATTACTTTCATAACTTTCTTGTTTTTTCCTTTTTTGTTCATTTCGAAAAAAAATTTAGTTACTTTGATGTTGCAGAACCTTTTAGATATTGCAGAGTCTTTTTATCTTTGTGTCAATATCCTTCAATAGCTGTTTTAATTGTGCTAGTGTTAGCTACAGTTATTTATGTTGTTTTAACAATTCTAAAACTATAACTTTTGACAGCTTTGATTATTACGCATTTAGATGGCTTTAATTATAACTGATATATTTAGATGGCTTTAATTATAACAGTTTTTTTTTGTTAATACATGTTTTATAATATATTGCAGTGGTTTTGCTGCAAATGTTCAGTAGTATATATTAAAGAGAATGGTGATATTGAAATAATTAACTATGAAACTTGTAACATGAATATTTGGTTTCTAAGTTTTATCTGTACTAATAAACTCTACATATTGAATCCACATAATCATATTGAATCCACATAAGTATACATATTGAATCCACATAAGTATATAACTATCTTATTATTTTATGTAAATTTATTTGTTTATTTTTGCTTTATTTATTGTTTTTTTTTTTATTTGTTTTATTTATTGCATTTGTTACTCTTTTCTTTGTAAATAAAAGGTTTTATTTGCAAAGAAAAGATACAGTTTAAGTTACTAGATAAAGTTTATAAAAAAAGGGTTTTTTTTATAATTTTTTTTTTATTTTTATTATTATTTCTTTTGATTTTTAAAATATTATTTACCTCCCCAAGACAAATTCACTTTCTTGACTGTACTGGCCACCCCATATGAACACACTCCTTTTTTTTGTTTTTTTTGTCTTACTTTACAAAATTATTAAAAAAATTGGTCTAAAAATATACCTTCAATTGTGATCATAGTGGTGTAATTATAGTATAAACTTTATTATAGTATAAGTTTTTATTTTTAGAGGTTTAAAAATTTTGAATTTTGTACAGCAGTATCTTTTATATATATATATATATATATATATATATATATATATATATATATATATATATATATATATATATATATATATATATATATATATATATATATATATATATATACGATTTTGAAAATTTTTGAAATTTGATTTGCCTGAGCAGCAAATCAATATCTTTTGGTGAAAAAAGAACCTTACTCTTTTTTTTTTTAGTTAAGATGAGTTCTTGAGGTTCCTCTTTGGATTTTAAATTTTTGATGGGTCCTAATATTGTTTAAATTTTTTTTTTCTAAACTATATTAAATTGATACTTAAAAGAAGCAAAATAATATGCTGATTTTGAAAATAAAATTTGTTTTTATTAAAAAATTAAAATTAAAAAAGTAGAGTTGTTTTTTTCATTAAAAACCCCCGTCCTCAACAAAACAGGGGTTTTGAGGTATATTTTTGCAAGTATTTTTTTCACTAAAAATTTTTTTAATAAAATTATTATTTATGAAACAAGCATTTTTTTCTGCTTTTTTTGAGTCCAAGGTTGATATGGTTTAGAAAGAAAAAAAATTCAAAAATATTAGGACCTGTAAAGAATTTAAATTCCAAAGAGGACCCTCAAGATCTCATCAAAATCAAAAAATATTTTTTTACTTTTATCTTATAGTTAATAGACATTGATTCGTGTCTCAGTAATATTGGTTTTTAAACTCTTTTTTTTTTTGCTATATATATATATATATATATATATATATATATATATATATATATATATATATATATATATATATATATATATATATATATATATATATATATATATATATATATATATAGTATATATAGCAGTATCTTTTATATATAGCATATATATATATATATATATATATATATATATATATATATATATATATATATATATATATATATATATATATATATATATATATATATATATATATATATATATATATATATATATATATATATATATATATATATATATATATATATATATATGTATGTATATATTTTTTTTACAATTCAAATATAACTGCTCTTTTCTGTAATAATTCTTTTAAAAATTTGTCAAGCTTTTTTGATTTTTAGGTTTATGTAGCTTTAATTAGTACATGTATCACCATACCTGTGAATATTATTCTTGTTCAACTGTTTCGAACAATAAAACCATTTGAAAATATAATAAAAGAAAATTCAAATGAAGTCCAACATTGGAATGAAGTTGATGAATTGCAAGAAGAAATTTATTCTTCTTCGGAGTTTGTTAACAGCAGTAAGTACTGAGGTTTTATAACATTTGAAAAAAACAACTTTGTTTAAATAGTTTTTTGGGGTATAATTTAGTTTAAATGAAATCTTTGTTGCAGGCTCAAATAAAAAAACAACAACAATTCTAATCGAAAAAGACAAACCATCTCTATTAAAAGAAGAGAAAAAAAAGTATCTACCACCATGGTGTTTGTACATAGCATGGTTTATTTGTGTTAGCAGCATTTTTGGTTGTGGTTTCATTATTTTGTTAAATGGAATGGCTTTTGGAAATAAAAAATCTTTAAATTGGCTATCTAGTGTATCTATTGGATTTGTATGCTTTATTATTATTATTACTATTATTATTATTATCATTATTATTATTTTCATATAATACTATTTTATTTGTGTACACACAATTTTATCAAGCACATTTTTTATATGATTGCCTTGTTTTTATATAGTTGCTATGTTTTTATATAAATGTTATGTTTTTATATAGTTGCTATGTTTTCATATAAGTGTTATGCATATTAAATATTGTACACATTTCACACAAATAAAATGAAAAGAACAAAAATGAAATGATTGAAAAGAACACATGAGGTACATAAGGCTGTAGATTTTAAAAATAAAAATTTAAAATTTTAAAAAGTTGTGTATGGTTTTAACGTAGGTATTTTATAAATTTATAAAATAAAAAAATTTTGGAATCTATCTATGGTAAAGTTGAATTATCAAAACATATTTTTATTAAGTTGCTATTAAAATTAATAAAAAAGATATACCCTTATATAATTTAATATATAAGTCAATATTTAGTGGTTGCTATGGTAACATAATAAGTTATTTTCTAAATTATTATTATTAAATTTTTTTTTAAAGTTTCAAAAACATTTTTTTTTAGGTGAAAGACATATTCTTTATTCAACCAATAAAAATTTTCTTTTTGTCAATTTTTGTGGCTCTTATAGTAAAAAAAATTGAAGAAGAATCATGTGAAGTAGAAAAACAAGGTAGACATTTACTTACTAGAAATTCACTTTATTTTCTCCGGATTCTGTTCTGTTGAAACTCATAATAAATTTTCATACTTTTTGATATACATAAATAAATTTTAAATACATTTTAGTTTAAAATACTTTTTGCACCAGGAATGTTTTATTGCATACCCATCCACATTTGTACAATAGCCATAAAAGTTCTGTATTTCTCAAAATGCGTAAGGTTTTGGATGGTTTGGTAAGCTAAAAAGTTATAAATTACATAACAATAATAATAGCAATTATAATAATGATAATAATAATATTAATAATAGTAACAATAATAATAATAGTAATAAAATACAATGATAATTTTTGTAATGATAAGTTTTAGAATTCAAAAAAGAAAATGATATTGTTAGGCACTATAAATATATAGATATATATATATATATATATATACATATATATATATATATATATATATATATATATATATATATATATATATATATATATATATATATATATATATATATACATATATAAATATATATGTATATATATATGTATCTATACATTATACATATATATATATATATATATATATATATATATATATATATATATATATATATATATATATATATATATGTATATGCATATATATATATATATATGTATATGTATATATATAATAATATGTATATGTATATGTATATATATATATATATATATTTATATATATATAAATATATATATATATATATATATATATATATATATATATATATATATATATATATATATATATATATATATATATATATATATATATATATATATATATATATATATATATATACACAGGGTGTTAGCCAGGAATACATCTTTGATAGTATTTTTTCATTATTGGAAACATTTATTGTTATTCAAAATTAGGGGAATTTTTATTGATATGAGGTCATTGAATTTTGGGAATTCAGCCTTATACGTGGTGCCATTAGGCTGGCTAACACTTTGATATATATATATATGTGTGTGTGTATATATATATATATATATATATATATATATATATATATATATATATATATATATATATATATATGTATATATATTAAACTCTTTTTTTTTGTAACTTTTAAAAGTAACAGCTTGCTAAAAAGCATCTGGAGGATATTTAAAGTACTAATTATCTGTTGCAATAAGTTTGATTATAATAATTTTTTTTATATATGTTTTACTAATAGTATTTCTATTTTTCTCTTTGCAAAATGTGAACCTGCAAAAAGTCCCACTTTACAATTTATATATTCATATAGTCTTTTACTGGAGGAGAAAAGATAAAGATTGTAGAGCAAGATAACGATTGATAGTCGACTTACAAGGTTGCAAATTGTATAAATCAGGAAAGCAAGATAAAAGAAGCAAATTCCAAAGAACTAATGTTCGAGAAAAAAACTAAAGAAATAAAAGTTTTTAGAGTACTTAGGAACAGTCACAAAAAAAGGATGAGAGTTGATTGAATGAAAACTAACACAAGAATAAATTTTAGTAGATGGCACAAGAGACGCTAGCTCTTTTAAGCAGTGCCCATTATAGTATTCATAGAAAAAAGAAAGAGAAGCAATATTACGACGATGTTATAATGGTTGGAGGTTGACTGCAAGAGCAGGTCCAACTATGTTTATAATGCATTTTTACACCTTGTCTAAAAAAAAAAGGTCATCATTAGAAGATTCGCTTCAGATATGGAAACAGTATTCCATACAAGGACAGATCTGAGATTTATAGAGATAGAGAATAGAATCCAGAGTAAAAAAGTGTCGAGCTCGAAAAAGAGATGCAACCGTTGTGGATGCTAATTTTGCAATGGATTTGATGTATGGTTTCTAAGAAAGATCGAAAGTAAGGGTTAGTCCAAAAAGATGAAGGGTAGATGACTCATTGAGTGCATTACCGTTCATAAATATAGGAGAATCTAAATTATTGCAATAAAGATTGGCTGAAAAAAATTGAGTTTTATCTGAATTAAAGATCACCAGTCACTGTGAGCTCCTTGCTGTAGCAAAAGTGATATCCTTTTCAAGCTCAGATGCCCCATCCAAGCAATCAGAGAGTGTTGGCTTCTTATCACGACAAGAATAAATGGTAGTATCATCAGCAAACAATGTCACCTTAGATGTGAGAACATATGGAAGATTGTTAAAGTAAATTCAAAAGAGTATAGGGCCAAGGATTGAACCTTGAGGAACCCCTGTTTGTTAATTAAAGATATAAAAACCTTGCTTATGATAGGAAGAAAACTAATGGGATGGTAGTTAGATGATCAGACCGCTCTCCAGAATTTTTGAAAATAGAGATAACAGATGCCACTTTCCAGCAGGCTGGAAAATTAGACTCTGATAAGCACTTATTAAATAGTTTGAAAATATAGACAATACCTCGGAGAACACCTCTGCAAGACTTTAACAGTTATGCTGTCCGAATATCAAACTGTAGAAGAGTCTAAGCAGGAAATCACTTTTGATACAGAAGCTGAAGTGATACGAATGTCAAGGAACGGATCAACCTGTTTCACGGCTATATCAGGTAGAACGCAACTAATGGAATTAAGAGATGATATTGATGAAAAGTTCTTAGCAAACAATTCAGCTTTGTCTTTAGGTAAGGTGGCAAAGTCTAAATCATACAAGAGAGGTGTAACTACAGACTTGCCCTTATTATTGATACTGTTAAAGATTCTCATGAAGTCATGAGAGCCTAATTTTTGTGGTGAAAAAGGAGGTTTCATGACCTGAGAATAGTGGGCTTCGGCGTAAGACAAAACCTTTTTACTATGGTTTCTAGCAGTAATAAACAGACGTCTGTTTTCAGGAGAATTGTTTTGTTGATAGATATAGAATTGATGGTTTAGATTGGAAATTGCAGCAGCACAATGTCTGGAAAAATTTTGGAGAAGAGTGTTGCTTGATTTAGAATTGTCAAGAGGGAATAAAAGATTCCATGTCAGCCAAGAAGTTATGTATGAATTACAATTGTCAACAAGAAGATGAAAGATTTCTACCCAAGGGCCATCACAAAGAAAATCACGAAAAGAGACCCAGTCAGCTTTAAGGTAGTTGTAAGTGGTACAATGATAGGGGGCTTCAGATGATGAAGAAGAATGAGATAATAGTTATAAACTGTGATCAGAAGCACCTTAGGTTGAATGTGGAGAAACTGAGCTCTGACTAGGATCGGAAACAAGACATAGGTCGAGTAGAGAAGTTAAATGATTCGGGTTGTCTGGAATGCAAGTTGGAAAGTTGACTATTTGAGTTAGAGATTGAGAAAGGCATAAGTTGTGGGCGTTAGTGCCTGCAGAGTCACTGACACTAGAGCCAAGCCATTTAGTGTGGTGAGCATTAAAGTCATCAAAAACAACAATATTGACTGATGGATAAAGAGTGAGGGCCTGGTTAATTTGATCAGAAATAACATCAAAAAGAGTGCAGTCTTGAGATGAAGGAAAGCGATATATAACAAAGAGAAAGGTGATAGAGTGAAGTGGTGCTAAATGTAAGCACATAAAAGAATAGTCTTTGGATTCAAACCTAGTTTTACAACAAATGGGTGAATTCTTACAAATGTAAATTCCCAGGCCAAGCATGTGACTATTAGAGTCTTTACAATTCAAAGGAAGATAACCATCAACACTAAGATCACAAGATGAGACAGCTGAACTCAAGTTAGTCTCACAAAGAGCAAGTAGGTCTGTTGAACTTTGCAAGAGATAAACTCAACAGAAGAAAAGTTACTTCGAAGACCACAAACATTAGTGAATGATGTGATGACGATGTTTTTTTTTGTTTCATAGTTTTTAGGTTTTTTTTAGGTACTTTATTCATTTTTAAATTTATTAAAGAACTTGACTCAAAGTATAGGCAGTACTCAGTACACTATATACTCACTATACTCAGAATATTGCCCAAGCAATTGCTGCATTACTATTTATAAACCCTAAGCCACTTTAATTAACCCACTATTAATAAATTCTAATATATATATATATATATATATATGTGTGTGTGTGTGTGTGTGTGTGTGTGTGTGTGTGTGTGTGTGTGTGTGTGTGTGTGTGTGTGTGTGTGTGTGTGTGTGTATACATACACACATTGTTATCATAAAATTATTGCCAAGTAAAATCTATTTGAAATAATTACAATTTCTGATTTATTTAGGGATTAAGAAATATTTAAAATCCTAAATTAAATTTTAACATATATGTTAAAATTTAATTTTAAAACTTTTAAAAATTGTAAAACTTTTTTATGCTACTTTTATGGTGTTTTTTATTGGCTATATGACAAGAAAAGATTTTGCTTTTTATCAAACTTGTTATGTTGAAGAACTTATTTTCTCTAAATAATATAGTATAATTTTTTCCATTTTGATGTAAATATGCATATTCTTTTAAGGTAAGATGTTAGCTCGTGATGAAAATTGGCTCCATAAATCAAAAAATAAAGCAACAATTTTTGATCGAGTTGATATTGAGTTTAAACCACCTGATTCCACTACAATATCAAAGATGCGAGAGATAGGATTTAAGAACATGAAGATGTACTCAATAATTCAAGAAATTGTTTTGTACTTTTTTTATGCAATTTTGGTGTTTTTCATTGGCTATATGACACGTGAGGATTTTGCTTTTTATCAAACTCGCAATGTCGAAGAACTTTTTAATTTACGATTGAGGCATGGAGTATCATATCCTGATGGTACAGTTTTTAACCAGGTTTTCTTTACTGTATTTTTGTTTACTTAATTTATCTAATATCCTACAGAGCTGTTACTTATAGTTCTTTTGGAATTATTCATATTAAATTTTTGGAAGTGAGCACCAACTAATTAAATTTAGTTACAACCAGCTACTTTATGACTACTGCTTAGCTACTTTATGATATAACTATATATTTATGTTAAAACTACATTTTTACTAATTTGAAATTGAAAATGCTATTTCTATTGTCATATTTCTACTATTTAACAGTCCTGTGTTTTTTCTGAATTAAGGTTGCTATAAGTCCAAAATATTTTTAATATAACTCGTATTTTGATAAAAACTCATTTATATTATAAAATGTTTAAAAAAATAGTTCATCATTCTCTCTTTGTGTGATAATTTACAAAGTGTGAAGCTGCCCACTTCACATTCATAGTTTGAATTTTTCCTTACCTAGTGTTTATTAGATGCTATTAGCCTTTTCTAAGCATTAAAAATATGGTTTGAATAAAATGTATTTATAAATATTATAATTTTTAAGCCATCTTTTTTTCATTCTCAAGATCCCCTATTTTGAACTTTCTCCACTGTGACAGGATTTACAGAGACTTTTTTAATTCTAATCAAAACAAAACTCAATTGTTTTCTGCTAATAATTATTGACTAAAACAAAACTCAATTGTTTTCTGTTGGTTTATAATTATTATTTTCTGCTGCTTAATAGTTATTGTTTTCTGCTGCTTAATAATAATTTACAAAAAAAAACTCAAATGTTTTCATCTAATAATAATATTGACCAAAACAAAACTTTGTTCATTTCATATCTTTATTTAAATTAACTTAAATTAAGTTTGTCTGCAGTCTTGCAGCAAGTGAGTGATTTGTTAATATTTTGATATTAAAAAAACCAAGTTTTATAGTTTTTTATAGTTTTCTTATATATGCAAGATTTTTTTTTTTTCTTTTTAAATAAAACTTTTTTTAAGATACTAGATTTGATACTTTTATAAATGGTAACAAATTTTAGATTCAATCATCAAAAGATTTTTGGCCATGGATGGAAAACCTTTTCTTACCACAAGTTTACCCTGATCCTTGGTATAATTTGAGTGGTTTTAATGGGAATTCAGAAACTAAAAATTTTCCTGGAAAACTGTTTTTAAATGATCTTAACTCAAAGATTGTGAATGGAATAAGAATTCGACAAGTTCGTGTGCTTCCAAGTAAGGAATATATATTAAAAATTGTTTTGAAGGTATCATTTTTAATTTTGTTGGTTAACAAATTAATACATGCAAAAGTTAAACTTTTACTTTTCTAATAGATTCCTGCATTAAAGCTGAATCGATTGTTGGTTATTTGGAGCTTGATTGTTTGTCTCCATATAAATCTATAGTTGAAGAAACACAGGATTTTTATTTTAACTGGTCACTTCCAATAAAATACAAATCTGCTATCAATCCATCAACAATGCCTTGGAGATATCAAACTTGGAAAGATCTAGATGGGTACCCATATGCAGCTGATTTGAATACGTATTATGGTGGAGGTTATGTCATAGAGTTTTTTCCAAAGTGGAAAAACCTGTACACACTAGATAAAGCAAAAAAACTTAGGTGGATTGATAGACAAACGCGAGCTATAATAATCGAGTTTGCTTTGTTTAATCCTGCTACAAATTACTTTAGCATGGTCACAATGGTTTTGGAATTTCTTGCTTCTGGTGGAGTTTTGCCTGATTTTTCTGTACATACATTTAAGCTGTATTCTTCAACAAAAGGAACAGGCTTTGCTATGTTGGGTTCTCAAATTTTGTTTATTATAATGATGTTGTTGTTTTCTATTCGTGAATGTCGTTTTTTATATCGATCTGGTTGGAGGTACTTTCTTGAGTTTTGGAATTTAGTAGAAATTGCCTTAATACTTTTATCCATTGTTGCTGTAGGATTTTTCTTTTATAAAAGTATTTTTATTTTTTGTTTAAACTTTATTTTAACTGTTGTTTTTTTATTTTTTATAAACTTTTAACAATTAGTTAATTGTTATTAATTTTGATAATTTGATTAATGAAGATCATTTGGCCAAAGTGTTATTACAAAGAATGCCGGCTAAAAAACCACAATCATTTATCAACTTTCAATTTGCATCTTACTGGGATTTAACATATTTGTACATTGTGTCAGTCATTGTTTTTTTTGTAACTTTGAAGTTCATCAAACTTTTGCGATTTAATCGTCGTGTTTCAATGCTTTCTTCTACATTAAAAGCTGCATGGTATCCTTTGTCAATGTTTGGAATTATATTATTCATTGTTCTATGTTCAGTTATATCTTCTGCTAGCATTGTGTTTGGTATAGTTTAATAGTTTAAAATAATTTTTTATAAGTTATACTTGATTAATTATATGGTTAATTGCCCATTTGTTTGAGGGGACAACTGATCATTTATAATTTTTTTTGACAAAATGAATAGTGGTTCATTGCTCTCCTCTTGTGAGTCTTTTAATTGGTCCAAGGATGGGGGTGATGTCCAACACCTATATTAACTCTTATATCAATTGAATAGAGGGTTTAAAATAAAACTAAACATATTGGCGTAAACTTTTTGATGTAAACCTTAACATATTTAAAGTATATTTTAATCAATCAATCAATTTAAGATTTTTTTAAATTAATTTAAGATTTTACATTTTAAGATTAATTAAGTTTTTACATTCAAGGATGTTTACAAATAGTAAATTTACTAATATAACCTAAACACCTACTAATGTTAATAATATCTAATTAAAATAATTATAATGCTAATTTTCAAAATATATAATAGTGATAATAAACTTTATAACATAAAAATAGCGATGTTAATAATAATAATAATAATAATAATAATAATAATAATAATAATAATAATAATAATAATAGTAATAGTAATGATAATAATAATAATAATTAAAAAAATACTAATAGTATAAATAATAACAACAATAAATATAATTTAGATATCAATAATAGTAGTAATTATAAAAAATTATACTGTAATAATATTACGATATTAATATAAGATCAGCAATAATGACAGTAATAAAAATAATAATTATTAATAATAATTACTATAATAATTACTATAATACTAATAGTAATAATAACAACAATATTAATATTAGTAATGATAGTTAAAAGTAGTTAATAATAGTAATTTAAATATTTATAAAAATAACAATAAGCAATAATAATGACAACAAAATATATTATAGAAATTAAAAAAACAATACTAAAGACAACAAAAGTTGATTATAGAAATTATTAACATTAACTGTATTTTTTTAATAAAAAGTAAATAAACTGGTTTTAAAGGTTGAAAACGAATTGAGAGCTTTTAGTTCATAAGGAATATTGTTCTAAGTTCTAATGCTTTGATATTTTATAGATTTATTCCCATAATTATGAAAGCGGTGTTTAGGGACAGATAGGCTTAAATTACTAATGGAACAGAGATGATAACGAGTGTTGGGACTTTTGGAAAAGAAATTGATGAAAGTTAAAGGTAGGTTATTGTGTTGGTGGTTTCAGACAAATTGACAGTTTAAAAGTTGAATATAATCACAAAGTTTTAATACTTTGGAAGTTAGGTAAAACACATTAGGATTAAAATTAGTACTCTGGAAATAAATAATTTTTAAAGCCTTATTACAAGCTCTTATTAGGCTATTCTACTTAAAAATCTTTTTGTAAGTGGGATAGCCTAATAAGAACTTGTTGATGGGACTGCCCCCATACTTGGCATGTATATCTAAGATGTGAGCCGTAACAAGCATGGTGTATGTTCAAGAGTGTCTCAAGATTAACATAATGACAAATTTTAGCCAACATCCATTAGATCTACTTAGTTTCATTGCAAAGTCTTTACAGTGGGATAAAAAGGAAAGATTTGAATCAATTTTTATACCAATATATTTAATTGAGTAAACATGTTCAATTTTTTTGCCACTTAATCTAAAGTTCATATGTTTATAGATTTTTGTCTTGTTTGATTTTTAAAAAATGAGTTCAGTTTTATTAGAGTTTAGAAAAAGCTTGTTGGAGCAAAGCCACTGAACTACATTGGCAAGATCATGGTTAATGTGTTTGTTAACTTTTTTAATGGATTTATTAATTAGCATTAGATTAGTATCATCAGCAAATTGGTAAACACTTTACTGATGTGATTACTAAAGTGGTAAACAGTAGCAAACTTAATGGATGTATGAAGATCATTAATGTAAAGAAGGAAAAGCAATGGTCTCAATACTGAACCCTGAGGAGCACCATTAGAACATTTTACAAGGGTAGAGTTTGAGTCATCAACAGAAACAAATTGTGTTCTTTCATTTAAATATGTAGAAAACCATTTAAGGAGTATGCCTCTGATCCCATAATGTTCTGATTTTTTCAACAAAGTTCAACGATCTACTATATCAAGCGCTTTCTATAAATCAACAAATACACCACATGCAAAATATTTATTATCAATTGCTTTACTAATCAGTTCGCTCATTTCATTGTAGTGATTTGCACGAAATCCATACTGATGGGTGTAAAAGCATTTAAATTTTTCAAAAAAAGCGTAGAGCCTATTTTTTACGTCGGCTTCTCAAAGAGTTTACCTATATTAGAAAGCAGGGAGAGGGGTCAGTAATTAGTGAAATCTAGTAGAGAGCCTTTTTTAAATATTGGAATAACTTTTTCAACTTTAAAAATATCTGGGAAAATACCACTTTTAAATGAGATTCATTAACATCATCATCTTTTTTAATGGAGAGTTCCCAGTTGATATCAGAAATTTTTTCAATAAATGTACTTTTATTAAATTTTTTGAAGCATCGTCTGTAAGTTTTTACATTTTTGGGGTAGTTTGGTATGCCAAGAATGCAAATAAATTGTGCCATGTGGTCTGAAATTGAAATCCCATGAGAAAAATCTTTTTTTTTTGATACTTAACTTTTCAAGTAGAGGAGTTAAGTGGGAAGAAGTAAATTCATGTTGATTCATTGAGGGATGGCGATAAATGCAGCCAGCTATTATATTTGATTCACAAGATTTTGCAATTTTAACAAAAAGACTCTAAATATTTAGAAGAGTTAATCATACAATCATTGCAAACTATGTTTAGAAGAGTTAATCATAGAATCATTGCAAACTATGTTTAGAAGAGTTAATCATACAATCATTGCAAACTATGTTTAGAAGAGTTAATCATACAATCATTGCAAACTATGTTTAGAAAAGTTAATCCTACAATCATTGCAAACTATGTTGAGAAGAGTTAATCATACAATCATTGCAAACTATGTTTAGAAGAGTTAATCATACAATCATTGCAAACTATGTTTAGAAGAGTTAATCATACAATCATTGCAAACGTATTTTAAATTTGAGAGTAAGTATAAAAGTGCTCCCCCTTTTTTAGCCTCAGTAGGGCAATGGTCAATATTAAACCCATTTATGTATATATCAGTTATATCTGTATCGCTTATATAAAAATTAGATTTTGTAATACCTATTGCTAAAGAAAATTATTAAAAGAGCTGATAAGACCACAGAGTTAGTCAATGTGGAATGGTAGAGAAGCGATGTTAAGATGAATATATAGTTCTGAATTGGGAAGCATTGAGTTTTATTGAGATCAATAATATCATAGTACTTGCAATTAACAGAACTGGGAAATTTATTTAGATCTTTAAAGATATTTTTATGATTACTTGGAGTCTCAAAAGAATTTAATGAACTAGTAAATATATTCTTGCATAATAATGTTAACTTAAGCTCCAACTTGAAAATCGAGCTATAGACCATACTCTTTGATAAACAGCTATGACATTACAAATCTGACAAGTCATTCAAAAGAAGATTATAAAAGTGTGCAACAATATGGTTACACTTTGCATGGACCCATGAGTTACAAAGATCAAATTGGATGGCTCTTTGATTGTCAGTTATATTTTTATGATATATATATATATATATATATATATATATATATATATATATATATATATATATATATATATATATATATATATATATATATATATATATATATATATATATATATATATATATATATATATATGTACATGCAGTATTAACTAGTTAAAGTGAAAGTCTGAAATAAAGTTTAAAAAAAAAAATGCAAAGTAAAAGACTAAATTTAATTATTTAAAACTTGGATAACTGTTGGCAGGAGTAACCGAAAAATGATTTTCATAACAATGTAAAGAATTAAGAACAATGATAGAATAAAGTGATTAACACTGATACAATGATAGAACATATATACTGAACAATGATAGAACTGATAGATACTGAGCAATGATAGAGCAAAGTGATTAACAAGGTAACTAAAAACTATGACAACAAAAAATATTGAATATAAAAAAACTAATAGTTCTATAATAATATACTATATTAATAATATATACTAATAATGATATAACTACTGTTAACTGCTACCAATAATAATATTATTAACAAAGATACTAAAACAACAATAAATAAAAATAAGTCAATATTAAATAATTTATTAACATATAATATTAAAAATATATGTAATAAATAAAATAACTAGGTATCAAATGATGACTAAAAATAAATACTATTAACTATAAATAAATAATATAATGTGAGAAAACAAATAACAATATAATGACTGTAAAATAATAACTAATGATTTATTGTAATCATGATTACAAATTATATTTTTAAAAAAAAAAAAAAAAAAGTTATATAAAAAAAAACAATCTTCTAGCTCTACTTTTGCTTTTTTTTCTTTCTTTTTTAATTGATTATATAATTCTTCTTATCTTTTATTTCTTTTTATTTCTTTTTTTATTTAAGTTTATGAAGTGTTCTTTTTTTTTTTTTTTTCAAATAAATACATTGCTAAATTGGTTTCAATTTTTCATATCAACTAGATTTTCATTCAGTTTTTTTCAAACTTTCGTAACCACTAGATTTATAACATAAAATTTATATCAGTATTAATATTGCTATTTTAAATTTTCCTAATATATAGATATTTTGAAAAGTATAACTTTACTTCCCTAAAATTTTTTCTTTTTCTGATATTTTTGTAGGTGGAACAGTGTTGTTAGTGCCAAAAATTTGTTTATGCGCTTGTGCTCATGCTTTCCATTTTTAAAATGTTTTAAATAATGGAAAACTTATTTACTAATGAGGATTGTTCTTTGCACACCATTTCTAATTCTAATTAAAATTTCCAACTCATTCTTTTAATGTCTATTGAAATTTTTAATAAGAGTTTTTGATAAGAGCTCATTTTATTTATAGAAAAGTTGGATTTAATTGTATTTAATTATTATGGCTAAACTATTATAACTAACTAATAAGTAAAATACAATAATAATAAAATATAATAGTATAGAATATAGATATAATATAAATAAATATAATAATATCTATAAATTAATTTAAAAAAAAGTTATTTTTTGATATTACATTTTATAATATTTTATATTATATATACATAAAGTATTTTTTTATTATTTGATTAATCGTTTTATTTTAAACTAATTATTAATTAGTTTTACATTTTGAAAGAACATAACCACTAAAAAGATTGTTTAATTCACCTTAAAGAAACATATCTTGTCACTTATATATAATGTGACTGGTATTGAAATTTTTATTTGAGATAAGCTTTCTTAATAATAATTTATTCACTTCATAAATTATCTAAGTATTTGAGACAGAATTTTTATAGAAAATAAGACAGCATTATAACAATAACATTTGGTTACTCATAGTTTTTTTTATCAAAGTGAATACAGATCTTTTTATTTTAGATGTTTACTAGATATTACTCAAGTAAACATCTAAGATTAAAAGAAAATTAATATTAACAATACCTTGGAAATCAGTACTTATCTATTACTGCTACCTTGGTAATATCTATTGTTTTCGCGTAATGTGGAAACTGAGTAAACTTTTTGCCTGCTTCAATGGCAACTCCTGATGTAACCAAAGTAATACTACAATTCCTTCTCTTGTGCCAAACTCTTTATCTTTTAGACAGATATCAGATACATCTTTGAATTTATCTAATTTGTCTGAATTAAGTTTATATTGAGTTTTTCTGATGAGTATTTATATTTACAGTGTTTTTAAGTTTGTTTTGCATGTTAGTTACAACTGTTAATGTTGAAACAATTCTTTTTTTAATTAAATTTCTATTATTAAATAAAAATAAAGTAATATGAGTATATATTAAATTGTATGTATAAATATATATGAAGTATATAAAATATTGTATATATACCATATATAATGTGAAAAAAATATTTTTAGGTACGCTGTTAGAAGGATATCAGAACTACTTTAAAACTATTGCATCAATAATTTCATTATTATTGGGAAAATTCAGTTATAGTCAATTTGAAAATGCTAACTCTGTTCTTGGTCCAGTTTTCTTTTTTGGTTTTAATGTGATGGTAAATTGGATAATTATGAACATGTTTTTATCTATTCTTAATGATGTTTTTGCGGTAGTCTGTACAAATCTTGAATACCAAAATAATGATTATGAGATGGTCAATTTTATTATGGAGCATTTTAAAGGTGTTATTTTTTTGTATATCTTTTTATTTTATTTTATTTTTTATTTATAGTTAAACTTTCAATTTAACTATTATTATATTATTCAGTTTAACTATTAACAGATTATTAATTTTTTAATTTCTTTTTAATAATTTGTTTGTTATACAGCATTTTAAAGATAGCTGTTTTTTAAATATATCATTGTTATATTTTATTAACTGTGCCTTCTAATAGATTTGCATTTCTAAATTTATAGTCCTTTAGTTATTGTAGAAGTTTGTATTGAGTGGTTTTTCTGCAAGCAAGTAGTTTATGGTCTTAGTCTTGATGGTCATTAGCTGTATTTTTGCATGTCTACTTTATTTCCAAAAGCATTTTGGCATTGTTAATAAGGACATCATTTCAACTCCTTATGGGAGAATTAGTGAAAGTGATGTTTATTATTTAGGCATGACAGTTAGGCTCACTGAATAATTCTTGAATCTTCTGCAATAGTATAGAAGCTTGGAACAGCATATAAGGTTTGAAAATAGGAATAGCAAATAACCCTGAAAAATAATGTAATCTCAAAAGTTTGCTATGTAGAGGAAGAAAATAACATATGGATGTTATATTTTATACCCATATATTATGTTTATCAAGTTGACTAATGCAAGATTTAAATTTTGCAAGTTTGAATATAACTGCAGTTATCAATATTTTACTTTTGCGTTCTTAAATAATTAATTCATTTGCTTGAGAGTGTTCAAAAATCCAACATTAAAAAATTCAACACATTGCCTTATAATAAAAATCTTTTAAAGTAGAATTATTTTAAAGCAAAAAAATAATTTATATTTTTAAAACAAATTTACTTGTCAAACATAATTTGACATGGATTAACTCAGAACTTTAAAAGTTCCGAGTTACATTACTGAGTTAATGCTATTATTTATTTTAATTATATTGTTTATTTATTCTATTTGGGCTAGAAAATTAGAATGAAATTTTAACATGAGATATTCAAAAAAAAAACTACATAAACTTTTAAATCTAGAAGAACTTTTTTTCTTCTTAATAATCATATTAAAAAATTATTTAATAAAAAATAAATAATAAATAGTTATCAATCAATTATTAACAGCAAACCAACTGCCCACTGTTGGAAATATGTTGAGATAATACTTATTCATAAAACCTGAAAAAAGTTATAGGTTATTAAAGCTTTACACTCCTTGCGCAAGGAAATTTATAAAAAGTTTTATTAAAATTATGACAAAAAAAGAAGAAAATGAGATACAGAAAAGGTTTTTTTTTACCGTTATACAAATAATTTAATAAGTAATATACGCTTGCTAAAAACAAAAAACACATGCTTAATTTCTATAATCACATTTAAAATAGTGAGGATTATTTCCAAGTTTCCAAGTAGCACTAATACATTGTATGTGTATGGCACCTCATACACATTTAACATATTAGTGCTACTTGACAATCACTTTTTAAATGTGATTGTAGAAAGTAAGCATATCCTTTTGCTTTTAAACAAGTATATATTATTAAATTGTTTAGATCAACCTGACAGATGAGATAAATATTTGCTCATGATTTATTAGCAGGATTAGGATCATAGACACCAGTCTCCTCAGAGTTGCTATTACCACTTAAAATAAATACAATCAATACATAGAACCATGGTTGCATAAAACACAAGTTGCATAGAACACTGGTTACATAAAACAAAGGTTCCATAAAAAGCTGGTTGCATAAAACACTGGTTGCGTAGAAAATTGGTTGCATAGAACACTAGTTAACATAACAGATAATTTAGATTTTTTTTTTTACATTAGTTTTTTGTCAAAAGTTGTGCAACATTACTAGTTTAGTATGATTATTTTTTGTTTGAAGATTTTTTATATTAAAAGTTGTAATAATATGCTTTTTTTTTTGTCACATTTTTGTTGTCTTTAAGAGCTGTCATTTCTTTTATATTTTACAACTATTTATTTATTAAAATTTTAATAAAACTCTAAGTTTTATATTTATATCACTTAATTTCATATTTTAAAAAGTTTAATCATCACAAAAATGCTGTATATTTCTTAGTATATTTCTTATAAATTTTTTTTTATTCTTGTTTTATATATGAAATTCAGTTTCTTTTTTACATATAAGATTGGCTCGGATGGCATTCTTCAAACGAAACAGAGCTTAAGTTGGCTATTGAAAAAAAGGTGTTTGGCGCTGATAAAAATAATCTACTACCTGTCCATTACAAAAAAAAGTCAAAATTTAGCAAAAATAAAGTAAAAATTAACTTCAACAAAGGTAAACAGTCATTGAAAAAAAAAATTAAAGCGAAACAGTTAATAATGATAAATTAAAATTAATTGTTTAAACAAAGTTGATGCGCATAAAGCTATTGTTTCAAACTTGTGTATATATATATGTGTATATTTATATATGTATATATATATACATATATTTATATATACACATATACATATATTTATATATACACATATACATATATATATATATATATATTTACACATATATATAAGTATATATACACATATAAGTATATATATATATATGTATATACATATATATTTTTTATATGTATGTGTGTTTATATATGTATATGTGTATATATAAATATACATATATACATATATTCATATATACACATATACATATAATTATACACATATGCATTCATATATATACTCACATATATATAAATATATATATATGTGTGTATATACATATATATTTTTTTATATACATGTGTATATATATATATGTGTGTATATATATGTATATGTGTATATATAAATATATTTATACATATATTTATATATACACATATGCATATATATATATATATATATACATATACATACATTTATATATACACATATACATATATATGTATATACGTATACATATATACATAAATACATACATACATACATTTTTTTGTTTTAAAGATTTTAGGTCCAATAAAAACACATTGACGCCTCTAGACAGTTTCAAGACAGACAATGCCAGATAGTTTTAAATAATACAGCAGTGTTACAACTGATAGGAGATCAAAATTCTGATATCTTGAATTTGGCAAATAAGACACTTAAACAGCAAACAAACTCTAAGAATTTTCAGAACTTCTCGAGATTTCAATAGTTTTTTTAACGATGTTCCTATGGGAAATTCCTGAAAATTCCTCCAAGTGGAGGGATTTTCAGGCTTTTGAAGCAAATGAGGCAGCCATTACACTTTGAAAATTGATTTGTAGCCAGTTTAAGTTGTCAAAATATAAAAACGGGGGCTTTTTTATTCTTGAATAGAAGACTGTAAAATATGTTTATTCACTGTCAATATTTACCTAAAACCTCGAGTGGAACCATCGTTCATAAGATCTGAATTAGGAAAAACTTTCAGTTATTAGATGATTATCGCGACAAGCAAATTGAAGCTTTTTAAAAAACTAAAACTTAATCATAAATGTATTGCAGTTACTAATTAGAGTGCAGAGGGAAGAGTGGTTTGTATTTAAAACTATAACTGGCTCATGACACGTGATAAAGGTCAGCTTCAGTTCCTCATGCAGGTTGTATTTGAGCACACAAATAACAAATAAACAAAAAGTGAACATTTTGATGTTTGTTATATTTTAATAATGATTCAATACTTCTTATATTAATTTAGAACTCTAGAATGTTAAAGATTAATTTCACCATGTAGCAAATTTTTATTTGCATAGTGTAATCAAGGCAGAACTTTACTTCTGTGACCGGGACAACAGTATTTTGAAGTCTGAGTGATTTCGAATACTAAATATTCTTTTAGAATATTTCTGAACTGCTAGAAATGTCCAGAAGAATTTTCCAAAATGTTCCAGAATTTTAAAGAAATCTTTTTAGAACTTCCAAAAGTATTCATACATTTATAAAAGCAAAAGTAATTGGATTTAATATTTCACTTCGTGTTATTATTCAGTAAAGAAATAACGATATAGGCGCAAGCAATGATTGCGTTAACAGGGCGTTATTCAATATATGTTTGGTTCATAAAATTAATATTGAGACCATAATCAAATCCTTCCAATATTGCGCCTGTTGCAATTTTATATTAGCATTGAATTTCATAGATAAAATCATGAGCTATATTATCCGAGGTAGCCAAGATTATTTGCTACTTGGGACTGTTCGCTAGGGTACCTATTGGATACAAATTAATTATGCCTGAATGTTAAGCCAGAATCCAACCACCGCCAAATTTTTAGTCAACCTCAACTGTGCTCTCATACAAATAGTTACGTAAGCTTTCTAATGTAACCTCTATCGTTCATGTAAGGGATATTTATGTAAACTAAACGTAATGTAAGTTTGTAAATTTTTATTTCATTGTTGTATTTTTAAATGTTGACACGTCTGCTCTATAAATTACTTAAGTAAGCAGTTGCTTAATGCTTTTTTTTATTTATATTGATCTAATTTATCATTAGTAAATTTTTTGTTTATATAAATATTTTGTCTACAAACAGTATATAATAATAATAATAATAATAAAATAATAATAGTAATAATAATAATAATAATAATAATAATATATATATATATATATATATATATATATATATATATATATATATATATATATATATATATATATATATATATATATATATATACATATCTATAACAATGTAATTTTTTAGTGAAAAATAAAAGGTATTTTGATTTGAAAATTCTGCTCGACGAGAAATTATCTAAGTTACGTGATTATTTGGATGAAAGCGAACTTGACACTGAAGCAGACGGAACCCTTTGTAAGTTTATCAACTGCATTAACCTCCTCTCATTTGATGACACCGAAGAAGTAAAAAAAATGAACGAAGCTATAACCATGGAAGTTAAAAATTAGCAAATAATGGCGATCAATCAAGTACAAATAATAATGAAATTTTTTTTTGATTTATCATAAAGTTGATATTTTGTTTAATACAATATCATAAAAGGAACTTACGATATAAGAAAAATCAATTGAGATTTGTAAAACAGAATAAAGTGAATAATTGAGCTTGCAATTAAACTTGAAGAATTTGAAGAAGGAACTTTAGTTAAAAATGTAATAAATTACAAATAAATACGTTTGTATGTTAGCTATTTTTTTGTTTGTTTTGTATGTTTGCTATTCTTTTGAAATGTTTGCAAACTTTTGCAATTATTACTAATCATGACGCAAGTGAGCAATCATATCTAGTTAATACTTTATACGGCGGTTAATAAATGCTTTGAAAACTATGAAGTTGATCAATAGATTAAATGTTTAAAAATTACCTAGTTCTTTAAAAAATTGGAACCCGCTTTTGTAGTCTTCCATTCTTAATTTGGTATTAATGAAAAGATTGACGTAAAAAAAGATATAATTTTGCTTCAAGTAAAAACCTTTTTTTGATAAAGATTTTTTTTCTTACAAGGCTGCAAGTAACCACTAATTAAGTTGGGGTTTTATAAAAAGTAAAAAAAGGAATTAAAAAAAGGAAAAAGGTCGACACAAGACTTAAGAATCTATAAATTGTTTAGTCAGGAAGACATTAAACGCAAAATCTTCAAAGGATTGATGTTTGAGGAAACCCTAGTTAAATAGCAAAAAAGTTTATGGCTTATAAAATTCTTCAGCTACTCCATTATTAATGGATAGACGTCTAAATCAATATCAATCATTCTACCCTTATTTGAATAGTATAAAAAACCTTTGGTCCAAACAACTCTTGTGGTATTAGCATTATATATATTTTTACAAAAATTTTTCAATATAATTTTAAGATTTATTCTATAAAACACTTGAATTCTAATGATATGCTCGAAAATTAGAGATACTCACCCCAATTTGGATTTAGTACTAACTGTTCAAAGCTAAATGCTGAACTTCTAATAAATAGAACTATTAAACATTGCAACAATTTATCAGTGTACTTATGTTCTTGAGGTGCAGAATGAAACTTATATGGCTGTAACTGCGATGCAATTTGAAAAATTATTCTTTGACAAAAATCGTATGTGTAATCAAACCTGTATATATATGTAATAGAACTCGGATTTGCTCACTCAAGTTCCATTAAATATATATATATCATTAGCAGTGCCTATCTAAACTTACGGTATATAAATAAAACAATAGTTGTTAAAACGATTATCCATTAATAAAAAAAAACTAAATATAATAGGAAAGAGTGTGGTAAAATCATTATTAAATGTTTTGAAGTACAATTTGAACTATATAAATTCAATATTTAAATTCCAAAAAATATCAAATTGTTGGGGAAAGTTGTACTGAGTAGATCTTTTGATAAATAAAAATTTAGAAACCTGTTAGATTTGACTTACTCTGGTTTTAATGATATCTGACAGAAGAAATTTTTATACTATGATCAAAATAAAATACCTTTATACTACATAATTAACAGGATTCCTCGAGGCTCTACTAAGAACCGCTATTGTTTATATTGTACATAATCTATTTTTTGTTTGCTTATAAATCCAATCTTTTTTGTTCTCAAAGAAATATTAAATAGTTTTGTAAAGGTAATGAGTGTACAGGTTTGCACTTTTTTTTTATTGCTTCAATTAATAATTAAGTACGATCATGTCGTCTACTGATAAAGTCAACGTAATGATAAATTGAATTAATATTAAGCTTTGATTTTTTAAACTATTTGATTATCTTGAACATTTTATTTCTTAATAGTTTAAATAATGGTTAACGTAAATTAACAAAGTTTGAACGGAAGGAAGATAAAGAGTGGTGTTCTGAAATTTTTAAAATTATTTATTAATTTAATTTTTAAACGCTGCTTCATTTTCAGCAACTTTTTCCTATGTGTGTATGTGTATATATACAAAATAAATATTTATTGACCATTAGTATACCATAAAAAACTGCAGAAAAAAAAAGCTATAATTTCAACTCCAAAACTAAAGAAAACTTTAACAGTATACCGTCAAAGCATATCAGATCAATAGATAATGGAATATTCTTTGTTCTTATTAACTTCAGTACATTTATGAGGCATAGAATAAAAAAATTTGTCAATTTAAACTTGTTTTATTTGTGATTGAAGTTCCATATACAGTTCTTCAGTATTTTGAAAACGACTATCCAAACGTATTTTATCATTAAGTTATTTTCATATGTTTTCTATAAGATTTAGATAAAGAGATTGAGCAAGTCATTCCATTACAGTTATTTTATTTGTATCATACCATGTTTTAACGCGTTATCGATGTATTTTCATTTAAAAACAGTTTTTTAGATAATTTTACAATAAACTCAAATATCAGCCATTGCCTGAAAAATAAGGACTAAATAAGGGAATTCTGGAAGTGATATCTTTAAATTGTCTTTATTTTCAGATATTTTGTGAAAATAATGAAATTAGGCCACTAGTCAATTTATTTTTGAAATTTATTATTTATTACTGAGATATTGGGTCCCGAAATTTAGCTTTTTTTTTGAAAATATTTGTTGATTGCAACTTTGAGGGCAATTTAAGCAACACGAGGATGAGAAACGTATTTCTTTTTTTATTTAGCTGCTAATTAGAGTAGATTTCTACAATTAAAATAAAAATTGAACAATTACACTTTTTTGTTGTCTAGAAATTATGGTTCAAAACCTACTGTTTTTTGAAGGAATATATTCAACTTACATACATTATAGGCCTTTTTTTTTTTTTTAAACATATTTGCGCTCAAGGATGTTAACAAACAATATAAAACTACACTTTACAACTCAAAAATATTTTAAATTCAAAATAAATATTTTTTAAAAAATTGTTTTTTTTTTCAAAAAAAAGTTTGAAAAAATAATGTAAATATGTTGATTTGACGTACTACTTTTGCAAAATAAAGATGCAAAAACAATCAAATTAACAAAATTTAAAAAACTAAAGCTCTGTTAGATAAGTAAATATATCTCTTTTTTCAACATGTACGCGTATACACATTTCTTTAGTGATATAAATAAAGTAACAATTATATAAAAAGTGAGTTTAGTGATATAAATAACTGTTTTAATGATATAAAAAGTGAGTTTAGTGATATAAATAGTTTTGTTTCCAAAGTACAGGTTTTACCAACGATGAATTCCTTCACTTGTTAAGAATGTTTAATATTTTTATCTTGCTCTGCAAGCTGTTGTCAGATTCCAGATCCTACCCAAGTCAGCGAAAAAAACAAGCTCTTGCAGTTTATCTGATTTATTTAAAGACTAGCCTTGATCAAAATTCAATTGCTTGTTAATTTGATTTGTCCTGTCGACTGAAAATTCAGAGTTATTGCCATCAGATAAGTCTTGCTTAATGCTAATTTTATTGGCAAAAATTTAGGAGTAAAATTACAATCACGAAAAGATTAACTATTAAATAGCACAACAATGATCAAAGAATCGTTTGACTTAAAAGACAAACAGCAAGCAATTATAGTATATGGTTCTTATTTATTCTGTGAAAAATGTTAAAGTAATTCTTTACAAAGAAATTGTACAGTGGGCAAAAAAAAAAGACGTTTAGTATAGCCTTTTGTAGTATGCAATGCAAATGGTTTTATTATTTATGGACCTTTTACTGCAACTATTAATGACAACAACTTAAGTGATAATTTTAAAACAAAATGCAGTTTAAGAGAACTAGTACAGTCCAATGATTTATTAGTTTCAGAAGATAGAGGTAAATGCTACTAAAGTATCGGGAATTTATTAAATATTTGTCAAACATCGATATTCAAGAACCACTAATGTCTTGGGTGGCTGATTTTCTGGTTTAAGAACGTGTGATTGTTGTAGTCACATTGCTTGCATCATTTTATATTTGTGTTTTGGAAGGTATTTGTTAAAACTTTCAAATCCCGGCTCAAGGCTAATATTTTTTTACGAAGTGAAAATGGATTAGAATGTGAATCTCAAAAAGAAATATTAGAACAGAATGAAACTATAAAACGAGATATGTCAATGAGTTTATATTAGATTTTGTTTTCTCTAAGAAAACAAAATCTAATGTAGAATTAAATATAGTTAGTTCTGAATTAAGTATTTCACCATTGAATAGGAAACTTGAAAAAATAATTAATGAATTGCACTTTAGATTGTTTTTAAAGCATTTATCAAAATGGGGTGGCTGGTTTTTGTTAAGGGGTATATATATATATATATATATGTATATATATATATATATATATATATATATATATATATATATATATATATATATATATATATATATATATATATATACATACATATATATATATATATATATATATATATATATATATATATATATATATATACATATATATATATATATATATATATATATATATGTATATATTAGGGTGCATTGAAAAACAGAACTTTTTTAAAATTGCCTTGTAATAGCTCTAAATATATGCTATATAATAAAATATCACTGAATTAACAAAAAATTTCGAAATTAAAATATTTTCAGAATTGCCTCTAGTCCCTTGAACATTTTAGGGCCCCTAATATTCTGGGAAAAAAAATTCTTCACAAGTAGATCAACGTGGTACTCAAAAGAAGCAAAATTTTATAAAATATTCCTAAAATATTCAAGGGACAAGAGGCAACTCTAAAAATATTTTAATTTCAAAATTTTTTATTAATTCAGTGTTATTTTATTATATAGCATATATTTAGAGCTATTACAAGGCAATTTTAAAAAAATTCTGTTTTTCAATGCACCCTAATCTCTCTCTCTCTCTCTCTCTCTCTCTCTCTCTCTCTATATATATATATATATATATATATATATATATATATATATA